>NC_079279.1:300000-523467 GCF_947243775.1 Saccharomyces kudriavzevii IFO 1802 | reverse complement strand
CACACACACCCACACACACACACACACCACACACACACACCACACACACTCTCTTCCAACCTCATTTCACTTTACCCGGCTTTCTAACCAAAATTAAAAAATGAAAATGATGATGATGAAAATTCTGTTCTTTAGCCCTATCATACTTTTACATAACCCTAAGTAGCCCTAGTAAACGTTTACATAGCCCTCATTTACTTCTCCTCCAAGCCCTATTCATCTTTACCCGGCCTTTCAGCCAAAACGCGAAACGAAAAAAAAAAAAAGCCACTTGGCCAGCTCACCAGACGAAACTACTTCTATTTGGCCTTGTAGCCCTCCTCTCTCTGATGAAAACTGTTATTATCCATTGTTTCGGCTTACCTTCTCTGTCCCGTCATCATGTTCCCTGATAACCTAGCCTCCTGGCCACAGTCTTCCCACGACACAGTCTTCCCACGACACAGTCTTCCCACGACTTTGGACCGTAGCCATTGATTTGGCCAACACGAAGACTCTAGGCAACATGTTTGGAAGGATTGAGACTCAATATGGAGACGTTGCCTTGCTACTACTCAGGGTACTTTGCTCTTCTCCAAGAGGTCATGGCTTTAATTTTTTTTTTTTTTCTTAATTCTGAGATTTGCTATGACTTTCTTATTCGCTTTTAGATCTTTGCTGAATAATATCATGTCATCAACGAATAGACATATTGTGACTTGACTATTTTTGAACACACACGACCATCCACGTACTTCGTCCATGCCACATTGCTTTATTAAGTATGATTTAATAGTTTCATACCAGTTTGCACCACTTTGTTTTAAACCATAAAGTGATTTCTTTAAACTTAGTAATTTATTATTCAATCCTAGATGTGGTGGAGGTCTTATGTATAATTCCTCTTTGATGTCGGCATACAAGTAAGCGGAGGATACGTCTAGTTGTGTGACATAGTAGTCATTATCTAATGCAAGTGACAAAGATGTCATCAGTGCATAATGATGTACAGTATTGGATTGCATGCCCGGATCATATGTATCGGGATGCTGTATGTCACCTCTTGCAAACAAATCTAGCCTTATGTGTTCCGTCACGCTTCTTGTTGGAATACAAGCACTGAGCTTATCATATTCTTGGAACCCATCGAGTTTCTATCATAATACTTGTCTGTTTCCCAAGCATTCATTTTTAATAGTTGGTTAACTCTTTATGATATGCTTCAGTATATTTCTCCTTTTCTTCATTACTCTTATTATATGTGATTGCTTCATCATATCTTAAGGTCGTTCGGAATGGTTTGATTGACTTTACCGCCTTTACAGCTGCAATTAAATGAATACGTTTTTTTGACCTTGGTGGTTCTAGACTATGCATGCTCTTTTCTTACCTTTGGTATTTGTAAAGACATTAGAATCATCCATACCACCCAAACTGGAATTAGTTTGACGAGAGTGGATAGGTGGAGGTTCTTTCAAAGATTGACGAAGCTTAATAGATAAGGAGCGGTTAAGCGATTGATATCAGCATCAAAGGTAAGTGCATCATAATTGCATTGGTCCAATCTGGATTGTTCATCATGCCAAATAACGTAATCAGTAGTGTCTATTGTTTTCTTCAAAGATGGAACATAGATAATATAACCATATGAGTTTCGTAATGGATGTAAGGCGCAACCAGGAATACCACGAGGGCAAATTTTTGAACCGGGACTGTGATTGTTGACTACAACAGTTTGACCGAATGGTAATAGAGTACTGATATCAAGTCCTGCTAAACCAGCATGTTGTCGTGGGTAATTCTTGTTTTTTGGCGAAATTAAAGAATTTCTGATAATGGTGGAGAATTCGACTGCTGAAAACCATAGACGATTTAATAAACCGCTGCACCGTAGATGTGTGCGACGGTCGTCTAATAAGGTACGGTTTGATCGTTCAGCAATACCATGTGCTCTGGAATCTGCTGTTGTTGTATAGCATGGAGTTATACCGCGTTCCATAAAGAAATTACGGAGGGTCTTGTTAGTGTACTCGGGTCCTCTGTCCATTTGTACGACTAAAACGTTGGCATTGAATTGATTGCCAATGAAGGCTATTATTTTTGTAAATACGTCTAAAATAGATTGCTCACGACGATCGAGTAATGGATAAACCCATTTGAATCTAGTCTTCTCATCAGTAAATGAGATAAAATAGGAAGGTGCACTCTTTGGCAGATGGTGAACAGGGCCAAATATATCGGTATGTAAGTACTGAAAGGGTTGATAAGATTCTTGGTACTTTAGTCGTGATCCTTTGACATGTCTATGTTTAGTGCTTTTGCCAACTAAACAGTCTGGACATTGATAAGTAGTAGAATCAGACCAGTCTACATCCGATTCTCTCAAGTATGTGATCGAACTATTCTTGAGAGAATGTCTAATTGTTCTAGCGTTTGCATGCCCAAGCATTCGATGAATCAAAGCGTACGGATATTTATGTGTAGATTTGCTGGTGTTAACGTTATTAGCAGTTTGCCTCTGTAAGGTTGACGGAATTAAAAAGTCCTTGGAGAGCCAGTAAAAGTCTCCATGTTTAACAATAGGGGCAAGGATAGTACCGTCGGATAGTTCTAAAGTATTTTTAGTGAGGTAAGCAGTGATATTTTGGTTAGCCAGTTATGTTTCGAGTGTTTAGTGCGGTTATTGACGTCTGAACATTATTCTGAAAATTAAAGTGGAGATTACTAGTAGCGCTGATTGGCATCTCTTGCTTTTGCGCATCATGTAGACTTATCGAATCATTCGGTGATGCGGAGTGCAAGAATTGTGGTGACCGTTATTTGAAATGTTTCGGCGGGGATACTGCCGTTGTATTCAAGTTGAGCAAGTGTCATCTTGATTGTCGGTTTGTCAGAATTTCTGCATAATTGATTTTTAGAATCTTCTTTCACTGGTCTGATAATTCTTGTCATCTTCGTAACACCGTATATGATAATCTTCTAGTTACGTGATTGAATGTATTAATAAGCTGTAGCGGTAATTGATGGATAGTTGACTATTGTTCTAACATTTCCCATACTCATGCCCTTAGTCATGCGATTCTCTTCCTTCATGCCCATACGGTCATACTTTCAGCACATCGAACCATGACGTATCCTTTTCTACCTTCTGCCGCTTCCTCAGCCTAAACTACTCCAGATACCCTTCAACCAAGACTACAAACCTTACATCCTCTTGTGATCTACCATCTTGCTTACTCACTGCTACAAATCATTAATATTCTTGCGAAACTCTTACTCACTCACTACCTCTATTTTTTGTTTACTTTTTCTTGGTTGTCTTGTTAACCTTCCCCTTCGCAGTTGTCTCTCGCTACTACTGTGCAACCAACATTAAATCAAAACAGTGAAATTTAGAAAAAAACATATATTCTCCCAAAATTTTCTTATAATATACTACACAATACATAATCAGTGACAGCTATAACAACGTCCATCACTCTCCAACTTCTCTGCTGGAATCTCTACATAATAATATATCAATCTTACCGTCTGGAACATCATCGCTACCTAGCTCTTTGTGAACCGCTACCATCAGCATGTACAGTGGTACTCTCGTGTTATCTGCAGCGAGAACTTCAACGTTTGCCAAATCAAGCCAATGTGGTAATAACCACACCTCCGAAATCTGCTCCAAAAGATACTCCAGTCTCTGCCGGAATATTTTATTGTAGAACAGGCCTATTAGCATCGAGAGGAAAGGCGTCCAATGCGGCAGTTTAGATGGGGTACCTCCCAGCGCAGTCTGATCTCGCAAGTGCATTCCTAAACTTAATTCATACCTGCTCCTCAGCCGTTGATGATGCCTGCCAAACTGCAGCTTGACGTACTGCGGACCCTGCAGTCCAGCGCTTGTCATGGAACGCAAACGCTGAAAAACTCCAAGTTTCTCGAGCGCCTCCACAACGACCGTAGCGTCTTTTGCCTCCCATTCTTCCTGGCACTTTTTCTCGTCCCAGTTCAAAAAGTACTGCAGCACCCCCGTCTTCGATTCGCGCAAGTTGCTCCATGCTTCAAAATACAACTCTTCGATTTGCCTTCCAGACATGCGGAAAACTCGGCTCCCTTGCTTGCCTCTTGTCGAATCCAATACACTAATTGTTTCCCTTCTTCTAGTAATAGCCAGGTACCAAGCATAATTTCTTTGTATCTGAGAGTAGATCTCTCTCTTCTTTACGCTAAAAAATTTCAAATATCCTACAGGGTCCCCATGATATGGCTCGATATTTTCCAAGTATTCCTTGTATTCCTCGTCATTTCGCAGCATTCTCTCCACAGCTAGTGCTTCCCAAGCTATACTCCGATACGATACTTTCTGGCGAGGCCAGCAGACGCAGAGCTCGAACATCTTTTGACAGCCCTTGCATAATCCGTATTGTGTGAACACTCCCTCTGGGCAGAAGTATATATCGATACCATAGAGGAAAAGATGTTTAATTTCGTCAGACCGAAATCCAAGAAACTCTAATACATTCGTATTCTCAGAAGTATTGGGAAACTGTGCTTTCAGTTTCTTTCTCTCTAGAAAAACCATTTGACTCCCTTTCCGCTTATATGGCTCTTTAATAATGTCAGTGACTGGATGGATTCTATTACTCTCAGCATTGCCGCCTGTATTGGCGTCCTCGTTGGCACTAGCATTGGCACTAGCGTTGGCACTAGCATTGGCACTAGCGTTGGCACTAGCGTTGGCACTAGCATTGGCGCTAGCATTGGCACTAGCGTTGGCACTAGCATTGGCACTAGCGTTGGCACTAGCATTGGCACTAGCGTTGGCACTAGCGTTGGCACTAGCATTGGCACTAGCATTGGCACTAGCGTTGGCACTAGCGTTGGCACTAGCATTGGCACTATCAGCAGTATCAGCAGTGGTACCATCATGAATGCCCGCGTTGCTGTCCTCATCGCTGCTGCAATACTCTCTGTACCTGTCACTGCTATTTCTCTCCTGGGAACTAGACGGTAACGCGGAGACTGTGGCCTCATTTTCAGCCAATCTGTCCATTCTTTCTATCAGTTCCACTGTGTCTGCCGACAGGTCTGTCCTGGAGCCACAGCATCCAACATGCTGGCCCTTTTTCCCTTTCTTTGATTCAAGTCCATAGAACTCGCGCACCTGTTCGGTTATACAGCCTTCCTTAATTGGTGATAATTCACCCCTCCGATTCCTTGCCGCCCAACTGTTTTTTCTAGATAATATATAACAGAGGCCTCCATCTCTTAGTCTTCCCATGCCTTGAATGAGCTCAATAATATTAAGTCTATTATCAAGCGTGATCACCATCATCAATTCCTTAATGTCAATTCCTTCAGTGACTAATTTCGTTCCGATGAGAACTCGCATGCTACCGTCAGTGACAAACTCTTCCGTGCGAGACACCTTTTCTGCAGCACCCAGCTTCCCGTGTATCCACACCACCCGGAAATACTCCCTCCAAGAGCAGGCCAATTCTTCCACTTGGTTGGTTGTGCTTGCAACTACAATGGCCTTCGACTCTGGTTCAACTTCAAACAGGGCTAAAAGAAGCTTCAGTGCTTCTTTGGGAGGTGATTCGACTTTCTTCCGGATTTTATGCACATGCCCTAAAGGCACCTCAGATTTCTCCTTAATCAGATTGAACATCTGTGTTGGATAGCTGGATAAACCTCTGCTGAGATCTTCCGACCGTTTGAGCTCGTTGATGTCCATCGATTTTTTGTTCAGTCCCGTAAGCCCAATACGCTGCAACGCAGTATCGGCTACAGCCTCAGGTGCTGTGCCGCTCAAAAAGATTGCTTTCTCGAAAGCGTCAAAATCGAGGTTAGCTATGCCCTCAAATTGCGACTGCCGGTAGACCTCCGTTTCGAAGTTGTGAAACTCATCTACAATGAGGTAACCCAACTTTACATTGTTGGTCCTAAAGGTGCACTCAACAATATTATCCCACGCAGCTATCCTGTCTGTGAACTTAGCGCTAGCAAGGTCATCGTAGATCCCCACGTATAAATCAGTAACGCCATAGTAACCTTCTTCAATAAAGTTTCTGACAGGGGCCACATTCAAGCAACCGCCTCGGCTCAACCTGATCATGCAATTAGCAAGCAACACTGTGTATGGTACAAACAGAAACGACACATATTTCACGTCGCCCTTAGACGCCAGTGCTATTAAGGGGAGATGAAATAACTCCGTCTTACCATAGCCCGGGGAGGCCTGTACTGCCACAGAGGGTGTGTCCGCCATGTATATTTCATAACATAAGCGCGACTGATGCAAGTCCCTGAATTCAAAGGAGCTGCCAAAGAGTTTCTGGCCTGCGACGAGGATATCGTTTGTGCTCTTGGGCTCTCGGGGCCTTTTTCGCGTTACTCTCAAAATTTTTCGATGATCTGAACTCGCCTCACCTGCTACGTCTCCCGCATTCGCAGTACTGGAGGAACAATGGTAGTCGCTTTCAAGGCCTAACCATTGAATCCAGCGCTCAGAAGCTCGTTCCTGCAATAAAGTGGCGGTCGTTCCACTGACACTGGTTAACGAAAAGGAATCCACACCGTAGATCTTTCGCCCTGTTTGAACGGAATGATTGGCCATGAGTTCATTCGTCGCCGACTCGTACAAATCCGTTTCAAATCTGCTACCTACGCAGTGGCGCCCTAGGGCAATCAACCCCTGACGCATCTCCCGAAAATTCAGCTTCTGAGGTGCATTCTTCGGAAGTTCCATCATGTACTGCCGAAAAGTTGCATATTCAACGAGACAGCCCTTCGCGGTATTCAGAAACAAGTAGGAATACAAAACTATCCTCGAAGTATCTCGATTTGTTACTTGATCTGGATCCTCAAATCCCACGACATCCATCCAAGGATCATGTTTAAAGGCGTCATAACTGTTACCAAGCGCACATATTTGCATTTGCCTTAGCACAGTGACAAAATAAAACAAGTAATCTGAAGTGAGTCCGTCAAGTGTCTTTAGTCGAGGCTCCGATGAACCGTTCTTGTTATAATCAGTGTACAGTTGGATGCGTCTTGTTGTATCGTCGACGTATACGTTGCGCTGAGGACCGGCAAAAGCGAGTAGCTGAAGCTCTGGATAACGGTAAGGGTATCCCACGGCAAAATGGATCATCCACATAAGTGGCACCGTGAGCTCGTCAATTGCAACAGCCACTTTATTTTTCAGAGCCGCGGTCATTTTGTTAGCATCTCTTCTCAACTTTGGCAGCACAATTTCACGATATTTAACAGGTATCATTTGAAGAAAAGAATCGTTTTCCAGATACTCGTCAATTCCCCGCTTTGGCTCTCTGAACAAAACGTCTCGATTACGCAAAATGAGACTGGCAATATCAACCACTGTAGGCATATAAAAGCACTTGTTCAATTCGTCCCAAAGGCTGTCAAACTGAGCCTTGCATGCAAAGTAAAAGCCGCGGACATACTCGCGATTAAACAGTTTTCCACATACTGATATACCATCAGAAGAAGGTACCAAAGTTATTCTATAAGAGTCCTTCTGCGCGGTTTCCTGTGCTACTTCGTGGTACAGAATTTTGATCCATTTCCACATCGCAACGCCGTTGTTGTCATCAAATATATCTAAATCCTTTGCGGTGCAAGCACAAGAGGACACCAATAAAGCTTTCACGGCATCTAATGTTTTTCTGAGTCTTCGTGGAGTGTTCGGACTGCGCAACTTACATACTTTTAAGCCATGCTCGTCCACAGAGGGAATAATGGATTGTTCATTCGCAATAGATCGATCCTCTTCCTCTTCGTCACCAGCGCCACCACGGGGACCCGCCCCAAAATTAAGCGCACATGCTCGCAAGATAATATGCAAAATATCACCCAATCCGTCTTTTTTGTTCATCATATCGTTACATATCTGTGAAAAGTACTTTATCTCAGTGGGTTTACGTGGGCATAGATCACGCTTCAGCCGCCCTGTGTCGACTTTCTTACCGCCAGGTAAACTTGCTTGATATGCGGAAAAAATCGAAAGCTCATCTACGTGTAGTAACAAAAACATGTAGGGTGCCAAATTGTATCCATATTTCCTTATGGTGCTTTTCTGAAGACTCCTTACAATAGGCGCGCCAGAAACAAAGTTGGTGAAAGTACGCATCGTAGAGCTGTCGTTCGGCCTGGAACTCGCAGTTTCGTAACAACGTTCCAGGACACGAAAACTCAACTCACTATAGTATCCTCTGTTGAGGTAAAAAAGAGAAAGGGTATCGTAATCTTTCCTATTAAATTTCAAAGTATGTACTTGAAACAACGTGTAGACCATCAAGTTGATTTTCTTGGGAATGAGATACTTTGAAGGGATTGGTCCGCTCTGGAAATCTGGTTCGTCTTCAACAAACGTCAGAAACTTTTGTACATTTTTCTTGACCATGACGGCAATGACAATTTTTTCAAAAGATCTTTTCCTATCCATTGCATCAGTTCTGTATTTTACCACCTTGATTAGACTAGACTTTTCGTCTTCGTAGAATGATCGCACTTCCGTGCGGATCGATTCAAATAAAGTTATTGAGTGACAATGTACCAAGTCGTTTTTGTTATTGAGAGCCGACTCAAACTCCTCAAAGTTTACTTTTTCAAACTTACGCTTATCGGAAATTTTCATTTTATTTTTGTAAGTTTCGAAATTAACAATAGTATGTTGATTGTTATGCTTTTTGACAAGAAATCCATCAATATAAGCAAAAGATTGTCCAGTTTCCACCTTATCATCATCTGAAAATGTATCTATTGAGAAGATGCAGAATTATGCAGCGAGCACCAAAGAAAATTCAGTTAGTAATGACTCCTTCAAGCACAACATAGAAAACAGAGGATGTCTGTTTCTCCCTGGGTATTGTCATTCATCGCTTGATTTCTGGCCTGCAAAAATAAACTGGTCAGTACGTACTTTCTTCTTCAATTTCCATGGTGCGCAGTATCTCAACCATCTGCTTAGTCGAGGAGAACCAGGATTCTGTTCATTGCTCAAGCCGCTTCATGGATATTCTCTTTGATACTTTAAACATGGACCTGTTGGTCGCTCCAAGAAATTACGCGCTCAGCCTGCAGCTTCTTCCGCTCTCGAAAAGACCAATATAATAAAAACTTATGAATTACATTTCCTTATTAGGTATATGGCCTTACGCTGCGAAGTAAGGTAGACCTTTTTGGCGCACTTATATATATAACGCGTCAGACAACCTTCTCCGAAAATTTCCCTTAACTTGCCCGACGCTCCACCTCGAAAAAAAAGAAAATATATTACCCTGCTTAATAAGAAAATACGTATCAAGTTACTTCCTTGGTGCAATATCCCACTATAAAAAAATTCCTTGACGCAAGATCTTCGGCCAAATTTTCCGTCCCAAAGTGCCTAAAGAGGAAATAATGACAGCTTTCGTACAAAGTTACTTCCACGGTGCAATATGTCCCTACGGCCTTGTCTAATACCATCCAGCGTGCAATAAGGTAACATATATATACACACACACCCACACCCACACCCACACCCACACACCCACACACCCACACACACCCACACCCACACCCACACACACACCCACACCCACATACACACACTACTAATGCTAAAGCTAACACCCATCACTATTACACCATTAGCATCACCATCACCATTACTACCATCATCGTCGTCATCATTATCACCACTACTAACACCCATCACTATTGCACCATAACCATAACCATCACTACCATCACTACCATCACTACCATCACTACCATCACCATCACTACCATCACCACCATAACCATATCACCATCATCATCACTACCACTTTCTCTGCCATTACCCTACCCACCACTCAAACGGACTGTAAGAACACCCTTCAATGTTACCCTGAATATATAACACCCCACGCTTTCTCACCCCCACCACATGCTTTACCAGCACCATTCCATCACATCACTAAATACGGCCCTTACCTCAGCGGTTTATACCCAGGGCCATTTCCACATTAAACTCACTATATTTCACATTTATCCATCTATATCTCATATCTGCATCCTGAATAGTATATCCCCAACTTACCACCTCCTCATCTCTTCTGTATCTCTCAATTACTATCACCTTACTTTGATACTACCACCTGGCACACCCAGCGGTTCATACCTAATGTCATTACACCAAACTCATACTATCTCACATCTAACACTTCATACCCCTTATCTGCATCCTAATCAACATATTCATCCACTCGTCATTACCACACCTCCTTTATATCCTTTAAACACTACACTCCATTTACCTCCCATATATACAATAATCGTAAACAATAAACATACACCAATCACTTTACTCTAGACCATCACCCTATATCCATCATATATCTGGCCTCATCAACCCGGCCTTTCATTATCGAATCATAATACCATATCCAACGCACACTCACACGGACGAAAAATACTGCCATATCACATCTCATCACTATATGGCCCTCACCTCAGTAGTTTATATCCTGTGCTACTTATTCTCCCTACCTATTTCTACCACATCTAACTATCTATAATCAATTACACATCCTTGTGTACCATACAACTGCACTCGATTCTTCCATACTCCAACACCTTGACCATATACTAACTTATACATTATGCCATTGCTAACATAACTAATATATACAATAGAATCAGCACCATTACTAAATCACTTTCGTAACCTCACACTCCACTCTCTAACATCATGCTATTCATATTACCCTTTTACATATCCACTGACATTGGCTCTACTCACTGCTACTTCACCTGTCATACTACAGCTATAACACTAACATATTAACACTCACACGAACGCAACAATATATAAATACTTTACCCATCAGCATATCATTGTTAACATAGAATACACAATATCATCATCTCAATTTTCTGCCATTACAGTATTCTCAATATATTCTGAACATAAATACCAGCACATACGCACACGGATGCTACATAAAATAATCCAATTAATTGACTACCTACTTAAATTCCATTATTCATCATCATACTCTTCCTCTACCATTACCTCCTTTCTTCTTATATATCCCCCGCATACTAAGCACCCGTCACATGAACATAAATAAATACCACCTCGGTCCAACTTCTAGGTCCCAGATCTCCATTCCATGCACTATTCTATAATACAATTACATACGCACACGGACGCTATAGAATATAACATACTCATATAGCGCCACCACATAATATCATTACTCTCATTTTCCTATACTCAATCCCTCTATTTTATATTTTTTAACTATTTTTCACTTTTCATAAAATATTCACCAGTCATTTTTAATCATCATTAATCTTCACTAATCATTATTTCATTTATACTATCCATCTATACCCCCTTTGTACCTCGTAACATATACTATCCCTTTGGTTACTCAGTAAATTGCATTCACGAAATGAACTTTACACAATCTCATTCCGCATTTCATTCTACCTCCGTTTCAAAAATACCGTAATTGACTGAGCAGGTTTATAATATTAATATACACATATTCAACTATATACACCGTCAAATCATATTTTTATATTTTTTCATTACTTCCTAATGTCCGCAGGATTTCATTCGTAAAAGCATGTCTAGTTGGCGATGGTGTAGATACCGTCTGCAGATAGAGCACTGGAGATGGCTGGTCTCAATCTGGTAGAGTACCATGGGACACCAGTGATCATTCTGGTCACTTGGTCTGGAGCAATACCGGTCAACATCGTGGTGAAGTCACCGTAGTTGAAAACAGCTTGAGCAACTTCGACTGGGTAGGTTTCAGTTGGGTGAGCGGCTTGGAACAAGTAGTATTGGGCCAAGTGAGCTCTGATATCAGAGACGTAGACACCCAATTCAACCAAGTTGACTCTTTCGTCGGATTGAGCTAGGGTGGTGGTGGCAGAGGCACCAGCAGCTAGAGCGGCGACACCAGCAGCGATTGAAGTTAATTTGACCATTGTATTTGTTTGTTTTCGATTGTTTCTTTAGTGCTGATATAGGCTTAACTAGAAAGAGAAGAATGAAGGCATATTCTCAAAGATAGATGATCAGAGCTGCTCTATTTATACGATTTCTTTGACCAGTTTGTTGCTACACAAACGAATTAGTGGACGCTCACCATTCATCGCATACTTCTTCCCACCTTATCTCTCACACCCATATTAATTGTCACCATGGAGATGTGCCTGTCCTTGAACGAATTGGCTTGCATAGTTTTTGCATGTGAGAGCACGCTTGGCATGCGTTTATTTCTCGTATGTACAGAAGGGAAGAATGCTGATTATTAGGGGTGTCGAGGTGCGTTGAACCCTTTACGGGTCTGTAACCTTTCACTTTTTGGCAAACGAAGATCCGATTTCATGATGTGGGCCCTCGTTCAGAAGCCTATTGTCTAAGCCTTATTCAGTGCGCGCTAAACGATTGCCGGGGAAAATAGCACTGTTCCTTTACCCAGATTCAACTATGCAATAACTATCATGCTTTAGCAGTCGTGTAGCCTGTGTGCGGACTCACGATTTTATAATATCATTTAAATTGTTGATGAATTCTCGACAATCGTATTCTCGAGGATCACATTCTCGAGGATGGCATTCTGGTTTTTCTGTTGTAGCACCGTAATACAAAAAGTGCAACATACATAATTCTTGTGTTACTCTATCACGTATAGTGCCATCTTCAACACAGCTTCTGTGGCTTGGCATAGCATCTTCAAGCCGTCAAGCAAATCTTGAATAGCCATGACATTTGACTTAAAATAATCACTATTCGTACCCTCAATTTAGAATATCGACCACACGAGGACCATTATAGCAGTGTTCATATGTCTGCAATAGTATTTCATCCACTAAGAACGGGATGATATTGCACAACAGATGAAATGAGTCTTGGGTCATAGCTTCTGCATTTCTTATCAAGTTATTGTCCTCGAGCTTATCTTAGATTGAAACCGTACACCTGTATTTTGCAGAGTTTACAGCCACTAAATGGATATGTGGATACTCGTCTCTATGGAGAGAGCCTATCGATACGGACGGATTTACCCTCTTTAATATACGTCCATAGGTCAACAGTTGGTGATCTAGAAGCATAAACCTCTTTCCAAAAAATGGAAAACAGATGAAGCACTTAAAAGCCAGAAAATACATCTGATCAGGAGAAAGAGACTCTCTATAATAACCACAGCTACACCAGGACAATCTACACATATAGACTAGTCTAGATAGCCTCGCTTCTTAAGTTGATTTTCGGAAATAGAAAAGACTTAATATTAAAAGGAGTCCTATTAGCTGTTTTATCAGGCCACTTAATTCATAATGATACATCCCTTATTCAGGCTATGTATCCTAGGTACGTTTCTATTGAGCAGCTATGCGTGCCTTGAAAATAGTATGCAAAAGAGTATTGAAGTTGTAACTCTCTCTCATAGTGGTACACGAATAAATAGCACTTTGGCAAAGTCTGCGCTATTTGGCCGATCAGATGCTCTTTCAATGAATTATTCAACTGAAAATATGCTAAATAATAATTCATGTGATTGTAAGAAGAATTTTTCGTATCCAGACGTTATCACCAATGTTACTAAGGCTTTTAATAACACACTTGAAAATTTAGTTAATCTACAGGCAAACAAGAACCTTTATCATAACATGGGGACACTAATACAGAATGTCTTTTACCAATTGTTGCTAACTGTGAATTACTTTAACATGAATAAGATCAAAGCAAGCCAGAAGAATTACCTACAAAAAAGTGATTTCTATGAATTCGAAAGAAACGGTACTGAATGGAAATATATCTTTGCATCAAATTCAGCTTGCATTGATTATAATAGCACAGCTGTTAGTAATAATGTGATTTCATCACTTAATTATTGCATCAGTGATGAAAGATATAATAAAACTGCAGCGATGTGTGTAGTTTTAAAGTTATCTCAGGATTGCTCTTTTGATGTCAGGCTTCAACGAAGTAGAAACGGGCCATATAAGAATATCTGGGATATGCCTTGTGGAGAATTACAACAACACATTGGTTACAAAAATGGTATATGCTATAATAGTGAAAATAAAATGTTATAGGCAGTAGGTGTGCTGACATCGATAGCTTAAAAGTGCTTTTCGTCTATAAGGTAAAGTTATTGGCGATTATAGTTTGAAGAAGTACTTCGGACATGTTAAAGATTATAAAAAACTCCGGCAAAAATTGATAAAAGAAAAAAGAATAACAATATCTATATACGTGATATTCTAATTTATTACCTCTTCAAAATACACATATTGATATATATGGAACTTTAATTCACCTTCCTCAATTAGTATAAAACAAAAAAAAGAAAAGCAGATCCAATGTGATTTAAAAATTCGTGACCGTTACCAATAGAACTAACAATGAGAGCGTAATGAAATCCCATTAAATCTGAAGTTTATTTACGAAGTGAATATTTTCTTCCCAAAAATTGCAAATTACGCAAATCTAATAATAAATCATGCATCTAAAACAACACCTAGGAATACGCCCACTGATTTGGCTACTTCGCTATGAATAGAAGTGTGATGATTATAGGAGGTTCCGGTCATCACATAAGAAAAAAAGATTCAATATGGAGCATATGATATCTGTAGCAATAAATTTATGATAACGATTATGACACAAAGCATCATAACCCCTTTTGATATTCGATTCCACGCAATGAACATTGCAATACATCTTGCCATATCAATCATAATAATATGTTTCTTTTTCACGAAATGAGACTAGCCATGCTAATCCCAACATTATAAAGAGACATATACGCCAATTCAAAAACCAGGGAATACATCAATTGTCTTCTTTTATACGGACGTCAAGAATAGGAATGAAAAATTCCCAATTCTGCGGCACATAAAGGTGG
Source organism: Saccharomyces kudriavzevii IFO 1802 (assembly GCF_947243775.1). Classification (NCBI taxonomy): domain Eukaryota; kingdom Fungi; phylum Ascomycota; class Saccharomycetes; order Saccharomycetales; family Saccharomycetaceae; genus Saccharomyces; species Saccharomyces kudriavzevii. The sequence goes on along the minus strand of NC_079279.1, from coordinate 508,573 downwards.
TAGCATCATTACAGTCCTATTTCTGGCTAGGGCGATAGAAACATCTATCAGATTGTGATGAGGGGAAGGATTGAATAACTTTCGTTGACCATCGCAATTCTGATGATTGATAGCATAATCGTAATTGGCAGCAGGATTTCAATCCATGACAACTGTCTGCATATCCGGTATCATGTATTGCGTTTCATAAAGGAGAAGTTTACTCTTCAATGAAAGTTCTCAAGAAGCTAATTTTTTTACTCTCGATGAAGCCTCTCCCTATATTTTCCATCTCAAATATGTTTCCGTCAATGCTTTCTCTGAAAAGTACGCAACTCAACCGATGTGTAACCCAATTGCACTAAACTGGGTACTATAAGTTAAGAAATAGAATCTTCACGATTACATATGGTAAGAAAGTAAGGTTTCAACAAATTTCGGACGCTACTGTCAAACAAGTGACCGCTGATCAGCTTTATGGATAGTACGCGGCAAAGGATAATCACTTTATAGTTATTGATTTGCGAGTGGACAATTATAGGGTTGGACATATATCTGGCGCCTGCAACTTCCTAACTGTTGATCAATTCACAGACAAGGATTTAATTCACCTTTCAGAAAGACTTGGGAAAAATTTAGGAAGGATATGGCGAATAAATGTAATATTTCATAGCTGTCGCTCAAATGGCCGTGAACCAAAAGTCACACAACAATTTTGAGATTTTGTTCTGAAATAATTCACAAGGCTTATACAAGAGTTGCATTTTAGTTCATGGTTTCGTGGGATTTTTTTAATTGATGCAAGAGAAGAATATGAATGATATCATTAGTACTGTCTGATGAAAGATTTCTTTCCAGAAAGTCACATAAAAAAATGATTATTTGAAGAACTCTGTTTCTTTGAAACAGTTTTCATCAACATTGAATGAATGCCACCCATGAAGTTTTTAGAGTTGTATATGCATTATATGAGCATACATTAGTTGCTGAACACTGTTTTCTATCCATTGAGCATGCCTAGTAATGACTTACCATTCCATGTACAGCAGATCAATTCACGTATTGGTTGTATAAAGTACAACTGTGATATTCTAACAAGTGAGTCATCCCACCATCATTAATGGACAGTTTCATTCCCAATAGCGTTATCTTGAGATTACTATGAGATAACTAGAGAACTTACACACCTTAATATTATATTTCTCACATTATCAGTCTCACAGACCTATCAAGTGTGTCATATTTTGATGTTCTAATAACAATTTTACGAATATTTTATAATTCAATAAATTCAAGGCAATATTTCTAATACTTCAATGTGACAATTGTGATAGGTAGATCTTTACGGATCTTTGAATATTGATGAATAATAATTCGGACAGGGCAAGGCCACAAAATTTCTGGTATTCCCTGGTTCAGTACAACCTGTTCTTATTCGCGTATGAATTTGAAGATGCAATTGATAGAAGCACAGCTCCGGACGATCAAGCTTGATTTTTGCCTGCTCAAAGCTAAATGACATTTTGCTGTCTATTGGTGTTGGGTGGTTTCGATATTTCAGCAAACATATCAAATTTTGTGGATCCAGCTAGGAATCATTGTGTTTCGAACATCGTTTCAGGTTACTCAGAAAGGGCTTCTCTTGTCGACACATATGCTTTGTCCGGCTTGGAACATTGTGAAGTTTCTTTTTCGATAATAAAGAATAACATGCACAAACTATCTCTGGCGGTGTCCCAGGTACCTCTACATTCCTTGGGTACTTCAGTGCATGAGTTTATATGCTTGATAGCCTCATTGGAACAGGAAATTTCACAGATGCTTCCTGCAGCATCGAAAAAAAAGTGATACGGGTATTTAGTTTCCAAAATTACTTAGTTATACTAACTATTGTTTTAATAAATGGTCATTGTAATGGACGTTTTTCCAGTCCCAGAAGAAGGTCAATTCAGTAGAGTTACTGACGCTGCTGACGTTACAGACCTTTAAGAAATCAGTACCGGCCACTCTCTTCTCAGCGTAGTCGTAGAAGTCGTTTATTTCACAAGAGAACCCTGGACCAGTGGAACAGGTTTCAATTGGCACCACAGCATCATTGATGGCGTATCTGACGTAGGTGTCGTTGGAACATTGGAACTTTTCAGTGTAGACACGAGCACCTTGAGGAACATACCACGATCTGTGGAATGTGTTATCCATGAATGGAACGTATTCGGCTGTCAAATCGTTTTTGTCGTCAAGTATTCCGACAGTGGTCAAATAGTTTACGATATCGGTATCGTGGGTGAAACTCAACCAAACCTTCTGGTCTTGAATTTCACTCTCTTTTAATAGCTTCACCGAAGCATTGAAATAGTTAGCACCGACGGATCTAACAGCGTCATAACCTGGACCCTGTTGGTAGTAGGTTTCCAAGTCTTGGCTGTAGGAGTAACGTACCAATTCATCCTTAGTGAAAATGTTGCAGATATCACTGTAGCCTCTGACGTTCAATTCATATGGACACCAGGCAAAGAAGTTCTTGGCATCACTTGAAGTCAAGTTCAAGCCTTTGTTTTCTTTGTTCAATCTCTTGGCAATACCGCTCAAATAACTAGTGTCATACTTTTCCAAAATGTCATCGTTGACATCATCGTCCCAGGCAGGACACGAGTGGTGAGCGCTCAAGGTGTTGGCACCAGCAGATTCGTCCTCACTAACAGTTTGCAAGGAAATGTTGAATCGGTCACCTAAACCATCGATGAAAAATTGAGCAGTATCATGACATCTTGTAGAACTAGAGGTAAAAACGGCAAAACTGGTTTGATTTTCGACCATATCACCATATTGCGCTAAGAATTCACGAGCATGTTTCTTAGCATTCATCTCACCAGTGTATGGGTTCAAAACATCGACCGTGTTGGCAAGAGTGGTTTCCATTTCCAAATTACTGCTGTTTCGGATGAAAAATTCATAGTCATCGTTCAAAAAAGACAATGACCCGTTGAATTGGCGGGTATAGTTACTTAACTTATACCATGTTGCCATGATCGTCTTAGCCTTACTGGCAGTGGGGTATCTTTCACCATGTCTACCAAGCATTTGCACTTGCTTCATTTCACAACCTTCCGGCAAGTCACGGGAAATACCATAATCACCAGGAAAAGAGTAGTATGGCCCAGCACCACCCAAGAATGGGAAGATATCTTTTTGGGTACCGATCTTGTCTATGTCGGATAATTTTCCCAACGGAATGGTACCTGCATTAACCAAAGAAGCGGCTACAATTGAATAGGCAATTGATTTGAGCATTAGTATTCTTGAGTATGTCTATGCTTTTTTGTTCTTCCTCTTTGTTCTACCAGGAATAGGGTCAGAATCAAACTGAACTCAATTCAAGAAATATGAGTGCTTATGTATGTTTTACTTGATAATTCGAAGGTGTTTATGGTTATCCCAGATGGGTGTCATGCTTGACAAGATGGCCGACTTGGTAATGTGACGTTTGAGATCCCTGCGCAAACAGGGACCAAAACCATATATTTTTTGCCTGTTAGCAACCCACGTGTGAACGTCAGGATTGCGCGGCTTCGTTTAAGCTCATTCAATTAACTCTTTTACTCTTTTTTTACTTTTTTTTAGCATATTCATGGAAAATTTCATGAAAAACGTGCTTATTTAATATTTATTAGTCAATGTAAACAGAAAAAAAGCTTATCAAGCTTTTTAACTTCTTTACTTTCATTGGAAGTTAATCTGACAAGATCCGTTAACATGAATAAATGCTGAAGGAAGACAAACGGAAGAGCTTGTAAAGTGTTTATTGACTTATTCCGCTCCTTCTTGTTGAAAATACCATAAAGAAATTCTTAAATTCCAATGGCTATACGAACGCAATGTATCAACGGGCCAGTAATAGCAAGTGACCGGCATCAAGTTTTTGGACGTTACTGAATATCTTGTGAAAATGTGCGGCCCAAAGGCAAACTCGAAGTATTAACAGCCGCCCCTAATATTTGAATTAGGTAAATTAAATAAACTAAATAAATTGTAATAGAGTAGTGACACGTTCTGTTCCAAACAATGTCAACTTCCACACATTCACGCTTCAGTTTTGCAGATACAGTGTGGGAGATAGAGCAAGACAGCAATAATACTACGGCGCTGTACCCATTGACGTTCAATCAAGATCATGTGAACATCACGTGCTGCGCCTTTGCAGTTTTCTTTTTGGGTATAGGCCGTTACCCTTTTTCGGTTAAAACTGTTAAAACCACGAAAATTTCAAATTTCAAAAACTGCGCGAAAAACCTGGAAAAACATATTCTTCCGCTATGGTGCCTTCGCTAAACCGTCCTTTCTGACGCTCTATAGTTGAAACAAGTGTAAAAGCAGATAGCATTCTTCGACTGCTTACGCTAAACTTACTTGAAATTTTAAACTAAACTTATATAAAATAAATTACTTATTTCACTTCATAGGACTATAGTCGTGTTCTCAGTTAAAACAAAGCAAGAACAAAAATACCGACCAAGGTGCTCAAAGCGTTGGTTTTTAGACCTGCAGCAATGCCTTCAGATTGAACGACGATACCGGTGGAGATTCTAGAAGCGATAGCTTGGGAAGTTGGAGCAGCAGACTTGGAAACTGCGCTAAATTCAGTGCTCAATGAAGTTGGCTTGAGAGCTTCGGAGGTGATGGTCTTGGCGTTACAGCCGTTGTCATCGCATTGGGTAACAGTGATGGTGGTGTAAGTTTTTTCAGAAACAGTAGCAGTGGTTGCTGTAGTTTGTTTAGGAGCTTCAGTAGTGACGGTTTTGACGTTACAGCCGTTGTCATCACAGTGAGTAACAGTGACAGTGGTGTATGACTTGGAAGAAACGGTTTCAGTTGCGTCGGTAGCGGTTGGTGCTGGAACATGACACCCGTTTTCATCGCAAGAAGTGATTGTGGCGGTAGTAGAAGAACATGGAACGGTTTTGGTAATTGTGTAGATGTTGCCTCTGGCGTCAGTTGCCTCTGAACAGGAAACCACGACTGTGCTTGTGGCATTTGCGTAGGTTAATGTTGTGGTATAGACAGATGCGGTACCGGAAGTGAAAGCGGTGCCAGCAGCGGCTGAAGAAGTGATTGAAGCGGTGGCCAAGGTCGAGGAACCGACGGAGCCTGAAACTGTGGTGGAGTTGGATACACCTGAGGAAGAGGCACTAGATGATAGGGAGACTGAGCCAGAGACAGCGGCAGAAGTGGATGCGCCAGAGATGGTGGATGTGGCAGCGGATGTGGCAGCGGATGTGGCAGCGGATGTGGCAGCGGATGTGGCAGCGGATGTAGTGGTAGAAGTGGCGGTGGAAATGGATGAAGAAGCAGCACTGGTAGCAACAACTCCATCGTAGTTTAGATAATAAGTGTAAAGACCGGCAAAGGTTCCTTCGGAGACGCTGAAGCCAGAGCTGGAGAACCCAGTACCGATAGCGAAAGAGAATTGTCTGTTACCTTGGGTTGCGGTTAAAACACCGGTAGTACCGTCATAAGAAAGAGCAGTGATGTCAGCGGTGATGGCAATTTGGTTTTTACCAGTGTAGCCAACAACGGGAATAGGAGTAGCGTTGGTCTCAGTTGGGTCAACGGCGAGAACACCTTCTCCCTTGAAGACAACAGTCTGACCAGTAAAGGTGTCTGGGTAGTGTAAGTAGAGGTTACCAGAGATAATGTTGACTGTACCGTTTCCGGAAACAGGCTCGACAATAACATAGGTACTTCCGTTGTCCAGATTTATTTCACCGTTGTTTTCTGAACCTTCATCTTCTGCTCTACGTTCCAAACCGGAGACAGAGCCACCATTGAGGATAGCGTTTGACAAAGAGAACGCGCCAGAGTTAGCATATGGCGAGAAAGTAACTTCACCCTTCTTGGCCTTCGACAGACTCAAAGAAATGTCACCGCTGCTTTCAAAAGAGCTAGGTGTGAAGGAATAGATGGATGCAGAAACAGCAGCCGACTCTTCGGCACTGAAGTTACCCGAGACCTCGAATGTTTCACCGGAGACGTCGAAGGAGGTACCTTCGTAACTTGCTTCTGACTTTCCTACGATCAAATCACCATGAACTTTCAGATCGGATGAAAAAACATATTTTTCACCGTCAAGAAGAGTCAATTTACCACCGGTAGCGATTTCGACCGCTTCGGTTGCAATTACTTTACCAGTGACCGTAAGATCGCCACTGATTGTTGTAGATGGCAGATAAACAGTACCGTCACTGGAAGAAAGTGAGTTGAACGCGGTAGCACTTGCGCTAGAAGCCGAAGAAGTAATGGTACTCAAGACATCGGAAGAAGTGCTGTTACCATAGGATTCTCCCAATGCACGTTGGGAGTAAAGGGCCAACGCTAGAGCAGCTTGGAATTTGTTTAAACGATTGAACATCTCTTTGAAAATAGGCGAGATTTTACCAAAAAAAGTTGCAGAAATGAAACTTTGTTATTGCTGGGTTGTTATGACAAGCAAGTATAAGCATTGAATGATTGAGTTGCAGAACAAGTAACAATGAAGCATAGCGAAGCTTTTTATATTGCTTCTTGTATGCTTCTTCTCGCAATTATTCGCGGACTCCGAGCATATGTCTACGGACCGATGGTGAGCTAGTGCAAATTTTTGTGCAGGCATTTCTATAACAAGTACCCGCAAAATCTGCAAGGCGCGCGTGTTTGGTAAGCAGGAAGGGAACGAGGTGCTACTTCGCAAGACATCCTACCACGAACAACAGCAGGACACTTCTACGTCATACAAAAGCGTGCAGAACGCGACTAAAGCTGGCTGGATTGCCACAGAAAAGCTGCCCGAAAACAGGAGCTGACTCTACCGGATCACCTTCGAGATATCACTATATTTGCCATTTCACACACCGGAGAAATGGCTCGCACTCTCCACCCAGAATGGATATCGCAGTGTGGCAAGAAAACAATTATTATTTCGAGTCAAGATTTCGCCAGCTATTTTTTCGAGAATACAGCAATTGTTTGTCCCCTGTCTCTTTGATCGCGAAATGCTTCTTCTATGTTCCTGGAAACGCACGGCTACCTCATCTTACGGCGACGCGAGCGGCATTGTTTTTCCGCAGGGAAGTGGCTGACAAAAAGACCCTGTAAAACGCCTTTCCGCGGGTCCATCATATCAAAGCCCAGGACTTCTTCCCTGACGAGAGTTTTAGTATCTCGTTAAATGACCTGTCGCCAATTCTCCAAAAAGAACGTGTGACGCTGTCCGAACTATAAAAACATAGCCTGTTGACTTCAATCGTAAAAATTCTTGAGCTTGTTTCACACCTATTTGCCCACAAACAGAAAAACGAAAGAAAAAACACAGTTAACCGGTACCTTGCCACAGCTGCAAAACTTCGTCTTCACCGAACGGACTACGCAGTCGGTTCCGACCAAAATTCACTGTATGTGGCTGTTTTTCTGAAGTTTGGATACTTTGACCCTATTCTGAGATTTATAGAGCGCGAACTTTTCCGCTTATGTCTACATGTTGTACTTCTTTTCAGGTTTGATGTGAAGACATGATCGCACTACCCTATCTAGAGAGCGAGCTGTAGGCTTGGAGGCTAGCATATTCTCAAGAATCGAATGAGTGGTCCTTTCCATCAGACACCTTTTCGGAATATACCTATCTTATACTATACTCAAGACGCATTTTACCATTTAACGGTGAGCGAGCGCATATTTCGACATTAAAGCGCCCGATTTTGGTGCTGAGTATGTTTGCATAAAGCGTGGCCCGGCTCATGTTTATTGTGACGTTGGACCAGCCTGTCATCCTTGAAAATCTGATGTATTGTCTTATTCGTGACGGTTTCTTGCAGCCCCATCCGTTAACGTAAAGTACTGCTCTGGTGCCGCGACTGGAGCCACAATACGTAGTCGTAGACTTCCTGATAATGTGGCATGTATCCTGTGCGCAGAACAAGTTCCTACACCTCGCTTCTAGCGTAACTTGGACTTTTTTCTACTGTTCAAGATTCAATAGATTGCATTAGGCACCCATATGCTTTTCAGCAAGGACAGTGTCTCCGTCAACCTTGTACTTCTCGATGTTTCTAAACATTGTTTTACTGCGATTTGCCATCTTAATTTCCCCTTCAAAGACGACTAAAGAACTTGAATCTGCTAATATACTTATATACTAAGAACAAGAAATTGGGGGTTGCCAAACCATACTACGTTGAATCCTAACTTTCAACTGTCAAATCTCAGCACTGACAAAAGAAACCCCCCTACGAGCTTAAGCGCAGTATATTTTCCCCTTCGCTCCACCATAATCGGCGTTTTTGTCCTAAGACTCTACTTCTTCTCTTTATCGACATATGCATGGAAAAAGAAAAGACAACGTCAATAATGTTGTGAGAATCTATAAGCTCAAGGCTGCATGATAGTCTTCGAGCAGGAAATGCAAAATAGGCGTTCTTATGTAACATACCGCTTCAGGCAACAGGCACGCGCGAAAAATCATTATGTTAGAGAATGCCGTGGAAAAACAAACGGATTATCTGTAAATCGACTTGAAGATCCTTTCTAAAAAGAAAACCAAAAGCTGCCGAGCATTATGCCTCTATTCACTGAATATGAAAGCATAGAACCAAACAGACTTCTATTAATATATGCCTGCGCTTTCAAAACGTGCATTCCCTTATCTTTAGCAAAATAAAATAGGAACTGGTAACTAGTATGTTGTAAAAAAAAATACATCCTTAGGGAACTACCGTCTTACTGACATCATCATTGAGGTTGTTATTATCGAGTGGGGGTTGTGCCTATTGGTTTGGCTTCTTGAACGTTGACTACAATGCTTGCTCTTCCCGTTGTTCAACATTCCGTGTACGAAAGGGCGACGGTTACAGAAAGCTCGGAGCCGCAATCGCCTGGTGGGTTCAACTGCATTTACCAGCGAAGAACGATTGTTAGTTTTAGGAATAAAAGAGACTTTGTTCTGCTCCTCTTGATTGAATATCTATGGTTAAATATCCGTTGTCATTATACAAAATGTTGTCAATAGTCTATCTTTTTTTTTGCCAACCTAATGATCATCTTGACGAACAAACAGATATAAAAAACTGCTATAATTCATACATTAATGACGAGTTTAATTATCAAGCGAGGAATGCCAAAATAACCTCCTTTCGCAAATCCTTCAATCATAAAGATTATGCAAACGAAGCTACCTGCAGCTTGGTTTATTTGGTGGAAACTTCTAGTTATCATTGATTCAGTGATTAAAGGCAAGAAAAGTGCGGATTTCGTATGCACATTTCCACAGCTTCACTTCAGGATCACATTCTGTAATCTCCGCTTAACAACCGATCTTTACTCTGAAGTGTTTAAGTCTAACTTATGGTGAAAATGACTTAAAGCGCAAGCCCTTTTGGTGATTTATGCTAAGTGACTATATCAGAGTGTACACGCCACTTCCATATCACTTGTAAAACGCATATAAATGATGTTTCCGTTTGGTGAGATTTTGATCTCTATATGACTGTAGTTTTGAGTCAACACTGCATACTTTACTTCTCAGTTAGTACATGCGAGACCTGCCTTACATGAAATATGAAATACGAAAGGCACACATTTTGAAAATTTCATCAACATTATTGTTGAAAGCAATTCAAAAAATCACACGCGCTCACAGCTCTACTTTTTTTTCCCTTTTGATCGAGACAATGTGATAGCAACATACTGCGAGAGTGTGGTGGTGTCTTTTAGAGTTCCTTTTTTGGGACGGCATTCTCTTGTCGCACCCCATCCAAAAATATTCAAAGAGCAGTCACCGAAATGACCTTTACTATCATTTCGCAGCCGGCATTTTACCAATGTTATTTGAGACCTTAGTGACTACGATGGTTTTGTACCTCGGAATTTTACAGTAAACTACGAGATCACACGGAAAACGGGCACAGGATTGTGAGAGCCTCCGAAGCTTCTTTCAACAATTGCTAAGCTAAAAAAATCTTCTCTACTATATCTGAGCAGTTGATCCTGCTGGAAGGAACTGGAGGCGATGGACGATGGAGGGACAGAAATGTGCTACGAACATATAGTGGTGAATATACAAAATGGAAAAATTGTCGCATAAATTTTCGGTGCGGCGAAATTCTCGGGCACCAAAATCGCGCTGCAACTAAGGATTATACGTGACAATGGGAAATTTTCCTGAGAATTAGTTACTGGCGCAGACTCTGAGAAAGAGCACAGAAGTCCCACCCCAGTTTAAATATTCATGCGCGTGCATGTCTGAATAGCCTGGGGTATAAATGAGAAAGATAATTAGAATGCGATGGTCACACTATATGGTATGCGGTGAGCAGAATCCGTCATAAGGCACAATAAACGATAATGACAAAAAGTAAAAGTGCTGACGAATACACAAGTGTCGAAATTGGTGATGCGGGGAGGTTTCAGGCTACTATTTCAGAACTTGGTGCTACTTTGCTCGATTTAAGAGTTAACAATCAATCAGTTGTCCTAGGGTATCCGAATATTCAAGATTATGTGTCAGATGGCTACAACTATATCGGTGCCACTGTTGGTCGTTACGCGAACCGTATCCACAAAGGAGTGTTCACTTTGGAGGACGGACCTCATCGGTTGACTGTTAACAATTGCGGAAACGCAAATCACAGTAGTATCAGCTCTTTCCATCTGAAAAAATATAGAGCCTCTCCGGTGGAAAATCCTTTCAAAGATGTTTATATTGTCGAATTCACGTTGTTGGATGACCACACGCTACCTAATGAATTTCCAGGGGATCTGCAAGTTACCTTAAAGTACACATTGAATGTTGCCGACATGACTTTGAACATGGAATATCAGGCACGACTCATTCGTGGAGAGGCTACCCCTATCAATATGACCAATCACACATACTTCAATCTGAATAAAGCTAGAAACGAAAAGTCCATCAGTGGTACAGAAATTAAACTTTGCTCTAACAAATCATTAGAAGTGAGCGAAGGAGCGCTAATCCCGACCGGTAAGATCATCGAGAGGAAAATTGCCACTTTTGACTCCACAAGGCCTACCATTTTGCGGGATGACGGCCCAGTTTTCGACTATGGTTTTATTGTGGACGCTAATAAGGATTTGAAAACGGCAGACTCAGTGAGCGTGAACAAGTTGGTCCCCGTTTGCAAGGCTTATCATCCGGAATCACATCTAACACTAGAGGTCTCGACAACAGAACCAACTGTTCTCTTCTACACAGGTGACAATCTATGTGGAAAATTTACACCGAGGTCAGGATTTGCCGTTGAACAAGGCAGATACGTTGATGCAATCAACCGATCTGAATGGAAAGACTGTGTTCTTTTGAAGCGCGGCGAGGTGTATACTTCAAAAACTCAGTACCGCTTCGGAATGTGAATATGAAGTTGAAATGTTTACATATACAATGTTGTCCTGTAAATAGAATCTTTTATAAAAATATGTGTGCAATGAGTTACAGCAATACTGTCAAGACTTCTTTGTACTGCTAAGATCAGTATTATCTTTGAACGCCAACGAATAAATTCTTAAGATTCTAGTAATGCTTTAAGTACTCTTCGGACAGTTTGGAAATATTTATCCTCCTTTTCTACATAAATAATAAAAGGTGGACCACTCTACCTTCAAAGGCACATCCAAGTTATCACAATGGCAGACCTCTTTCAACTCGTTAACAAATATATCCGCAATATCCGGTTCCCCAGGATGGTTTCCAATCCAAGAAGAGTATAAGCTCCAACTTTTCACGAACTCTTTGAATTGGTTCAAAGTAATAGTCGTCCTCCAGAGAAACTGATTTTTTTCAGCAGTTACTGTTGACGTGTCCGTGTCCGAAGGACTGTAAATTGTCACCTCAATATCCTTAAATTGATCTGCTAATAAAGTCCGTAGTTTTTCACCACCGTAATTCAATAGAATTTCCCTTTGATTGTCGTCCAGGTATTTACCCATGTAATCCTCACTCCAACCATACTTGTAGTATACATCTAAGGCTTTTGGACCAAAATCCACAAATTCCGGCTGAATATAAAACCAAAATGCAAAAGTTCCATCACTTCGTAATATGGAAGAAACTTGCTGGAACAGCTTTTCCAAATTGCACCAATGAATGGCTTCTGCGCCAATAACTGTATCCACAGTTCCTGGCTGAATGCTGGATAAGTCCTCACCAAAAGCATTGATAAACCTAATCTTCCCATCTAATTTACGGTCATTTCTTCCTTTCTCAGCAATGGAGAGCATGGAAGAAGAGGGATCAATCCCAATGACTTCCTCAAAATAAGGTTCGAAGAGAAAAGTTGCTTTTCCTGTGCCGCATCCAATATCAACCAAACTTTTGCATGGACCCTTGTGAAATTTCATTACCTCACTTACTAAAGATTGGGGATAAGAGGGACGCACATTATTGTAATGAGTAGCTTCAAAATTTTCGTCTAAATAGCTAGTCCTGGGCATTCTCAATTAACTTTCTTTGCAAAAGACTGCCCTAAAGAAATACTGAATGTCAGAGGCCTCATTTCGTCTTGTTCCTGTGGTTGTGTTGCTTATATACCCCCTCCCGGCTGCTAAATATAGACTGCTAAATATAGACTGCTAAATATAGATCATAATGGACCGTTTTTGAATTAGTGCTTTTCGCTGTTAAGTTGGTTAAACATTGCTACCAGTAACATCTACTACCTAAAAGTAGGTCAGTTCTATACCTTCTTCATAAAAGGAGGAGGTGAACATAGACCGAGTCAATGAATCACTATAAGGGAAGCCATACTATTATTTCATTATATACATTGGAATTTTGAATCCCTTGAACACTAAGAATTGCTGTGAATAAGTCTTTTTTTCTTTTTTAGCTTAGTTGATTCTTTTGCATTCCTAAATGCATTGAATTAGTTTTTCACGTAAAGGCAGGTAGTTTGCTTCCCAATAGCAAAATCAGGTTATACATCTAAAGAACTTTGTGTAATGAGAAGAAAAATACAAGGATATATCATAATTTGTCAAACTCAGCTGCGTATTCCACAAATGGATAGCTAATGTTTTGGCCCAATTTCATATTGAACACTATTTTGTCTCGTAACTGCTAGCGAGAGAAATTTTGCCATACTATAGGGACTTATGTGGAAAGTCATAGTATTTGTTTAAATTGTGATATTTTGTGGGGAGGTTTCTGCAGAATCAGGCCAACCATCTTCAGCTACGCTATCACATATGAGCTCATCTTTATTATATTCTTTATTAAAATGATCAAAAAAATAGGAAGCCCCACGGCAATTGGTGAAGGTCATAGTAATATTTCAATGTTTGTTAAGTAATAAATAAATCTAATAGGAATTGTAAAGTTTGTATCTATATGAATAAAGTGAGAGAGAAAAACAGATCTTTAAAGAAATCGTCTTTTTTTTGTGTTTTTGCTTTTATTTATCATCAGTTCAAGTTAGCAACGGTTCTTGACCAGTTGTCGTACTTGGTTCTACCGTATTGAATGTCAGCAATCCATTGAGCAACTTGCTTAGTCAATGCACCACATTGTTCACCAGGCAATAATGGAACATGAATATCTTCGTCCTTCCAGCCAATCTCCTTAATAGGTGAAACAACGGCGGCGGTACCTGAACCAAAGGCCTCTATTAGTTCGCCTTGTTGAGCTCTAGTAGCAACCTCAGTGATGGTGTAATAACGTTCGTTGACGTCCCATTCTTGAGGATCCAATTTATCACGAGCCAAAGTTAAGACAGAATCTCTGGTAACACCTTCCAAGATAGTACCGTCCAATGGGGCAGTAACCAGTTCTTTCTTTCCGGTGACCTTGTTGAGAAAGACAAAGAAAACATTCATGGTACCCACTTCAGTGATGTTCTTTTCTGGACCGAACAACCATAGATTCTGCTGGTAACCTCGTTCAGCAGCTTGCAATTGTGGTAAAATACATGGGGCGTAGTTAGCACCCAACTTCTTGTCACCAACACCACCTGGCCAAGCTCTTGTGGCATAGTCTGTTGCTTCGAGACGCACAGCTTTGAAACCGGTCTTGTAATAAGGACCGACTGGAGAAGTAATAACGTAAAGAAGAGCCTCGGAAGGAGTGCCAACACCCAAACCTTTGGAGGTACCAATCATAGTTGGTCTAATGTATAAAGAGTAACCATTTCCCTGAGGAACAAGATGCTTATCTTGCTCGATCAATTTTCCTGTAAGCTTTAGTAACTCTTCAGAGTTGAAAGTTGGTAAACAAATTCTAGCGGCGGATTTATTCATACGAACCATGTTCTTGTCGGGACGGAACATGGTGATGGTATTTTGAGGAGTCCTATAGGCTTTCAAACCTTCAAATAGCTCAAATGCATAATGGAATACACAGGCCGATGGGTCGAGAGATAAATTACTGTAAGGTTTGATGTGTGGTGTACCCCACCCTTCCTTGGCGGACCATGGAATGGTCAACATGTGGTCTGTAAAAGTTTGGCCGAACACCAATTCTTCATTTGGTCTTGGCTTGGATGGATTTGGGTTCCTGGTGATTTTCACTTTGGAGGCATCCAGTGGAGCACCGGTGGCTAGTGTCCTGATGGAGAATTTTCCCAATCTCAAAGAATGTTTTTGTAACATATTTTAGTATGTTAAACTCTTAACTTACTTGCGCTATTAAGGGATGGAATTATTAACGGGAATATACAACTACCACTAGTACTAGTTCTCTTTATATTGCCAGATTTTTTTTCAAATATTTTTCAAATGTCAAAAATGCCGGTACCGGTACCGGCATTTTTGAGTAAGAAATTTGAGTCATATTAAAGTTAAGAACAATAGATTAACAAAGCCTATAAGTCAAATGGAGTGCCAATTGGCCAAGAAGAATGGCGAGAAACTAGCATGTAAATCTGCGAAGAGCTATTAAGAGCCTAGTGTCTTACCGACTGGATCGCCCTATCAGCTGTTGATGCGGTTACTATGTAGTCTCAAATTGTACGAAATGTTCAATATTAAACTTTCTCTCATTCGATTCGATAACATACTATATTGTCAATACTTGAACACTTTTGGCAGAATGTACTTTATTCAATACTCACAGGTATATGTCATCAATTGAAGAGGGTGGAAAAGAGAGAGCACCAAGCGATTTGAGCTTGTTTCAAGAACATTACCAAAGTCTAATGGGCCTGTACCAGACGACCACATCTCTCAACTAATAGAAAATAGTCATTCAAGATTGCGGCTTTCCAGCCGACTTGTTACTTTGTAGATCAGTGATTTTATGCGGGTTTGCTTGTTGAAGAGATCTTGATATCGTCGAGAGGCTTGATTGTACGAATCTCGTAAGAAAGAGTCAGATATACAGATTCTTTTCTTCACCTCTTGATAGAAGTTTACAGTCTTCTCACCCTGCTTCCTGGGCGAATCCATTTCTATGTTGGGTACTTTTCGGTTGTGCAGTTACATCCTTGTCCCATTTGGACCAACGTAGTATCGCTCAATGTTGATTATAGTCACGTATTTTGTTAGTGTTATCTTTTTATTTCCGTGAATTTTCTATTTGAGTTTGATGAACTTTTCTCTTCGTATTATTTTTCAATTTTTCAGTTTTTTTCTTTTGATACTATAATCATGTGAGTGTCCATTAAACAATAGAAAATAAATAGGTATATTCACAGGCATACAGATAGATAAGGCAAGAGGTGGTACGATAATGGCATTAACCATCAAGATAGAGACTCTTAACGATAGTGATCAACCTGTAGTGCAAGAGGGCGCAGAAAACGGCTCTAATTCTCGAACCCCCACCTGCGAAGAAATTTGTGATGACGTAGTTCTATTGTGGAAAGAGGAGCCTGGAACAGAAGATGCTACGATCCAACATCTTTATGATAGAATTGTAGAGAGAAATCGAATGTGGAAATTGAGTGCTTCCCGATTTCGGGAAATATTAAACCAGCATCACCTTTATGATACGGATCTAGAGACGGTGTCGCTATATAAAGAAAATATTCATTTTCCTAAAATCCTAGACTCTAATGCTAAGGTTAAGGTAAATTTTTTAGATGATGAACGTGGCAGAGGCCTTTTCGCTGAGAAGGATTTTGCCAAGGGCCAAATCATTCTGAAGGAAAATAAGCCTATCGTGTATGTTCCACCGTTGGACAAGCTTTTTTTTATTTCTAATGGAAAAGCTTGTGCTCGCTGTGGCAAAGCCTTGTACGATTTGACTCAACACAAAATTATGGTGCATTATCTGGATTGTGAAGTGTGTAAGGCAATTTGGTGCAGTGAAAAATGTAAAAAGGCGCACGCTCCTTTACATGAACTTTTGTATCATTCATGGAGATCAAATAGAATTGATATTCTCCATGCAGGCAATTGGAAAAGATTTGTTAATTATTGTGAGAAATACTGTTTTACGGCTGCCTTTTCCATTGGTCTTATATATGGATCTATGCTCTTAGATACCACAGGAGAGGTCAGAGAGCAATGGAATAAATTAGCAAGCGTCTCACAAAGAGTAAGGATCAAATTAAGAGACGCTAGCGGTATAGGCAGTACGTTTAATTTGATGAATGGCACAACAGCGCACACCGAAGATGGATTTGATAATAATTCCAAAATGAGCGCTGAGGAAAATATTGATGACGAGACTGTTTGGGAAAAATGCTACGAATCATTTTGTGGCGCATTCCCTAAGGCTTCTGAAGAAATAGATTTGGAGAAGTTTTTGACCATGATCGGGACGTTTAATATCAATCAATACAATGGGCAAATGTACCTTTGGATATCCTTTATAAATCACGACTGTGAACCAAATGTTTATATAGAGCAGACAGAAGAACATGAGGAATTGAAATTGCACGCAAGAAAGCCGATTAAGAAAGGAGAGCAAATTTGTATTACGTACGTTAATCCTTTGCATGGGGTAAGGCTGAGACGTAGAGAGTTGAGAGTTAACTGGGGATTTTTGTGTCAGTGTGACCGCTGTCAAAATGAACTATCCACTTTCGAAAGAGTTCCTAATTTGGAAAAAGAAAATACGGATACTAATTTGACTGTGGAGAAAATTGATTCTAATGACAGTGGTGAAGATAGTTTTAAGAAATCAACTGGCAATCGCAAATCCTCAATGAGGGAGGCCCAACCAGATTTAAAAGAAATATTGAAAAATGGGAAAGAATTCGAACTGGATATCCCGGAAACGGTTGATACGCAAGGTAATGTTCGAAGGACTTCAGTTAGATTTGACTCTAACGTTTCAGTTGCAGTAGATAAAAGATGAAATGATACATATAATTTAACGCATTGTTTGTTATTGTTTTCCTGTGATATATATTTATATATATGTATATATAAGAAGTATAAGAAAACAGGGAAAAGAAATGATAGTGCGTTCAGGTTAGCAGACGAAATTAGAATTCAAGCGTTTGATATATAACTGAAAATAACTGAAGGAGTAAAATATTGGAAACAACAACTCTAAACGATCACAAAATAAATACAAAGAACTCCAACGATGACCTAAAAATTAAATAAAACTCCTTCGTTAATTTATCAGCGCTAACCTATATGCCGAGAAGTCACGACAGCTGATTTTCTTGAAGTGTAGACTGTGGCAATTGCGGGGTGGAACCCATTGAGGAATGTGGCACTGTATTGATTTCATGTTCCAAGTTCGGTATAGGCACGTCTGATCTGGCACTAGCAGCGATGTTGTGGTGCTGTTGCTGCTGAGTATGGAAAAGCTGTTGCTGCTGTTCCTGCTGTCCTTGTTGACCATGGTGCCCGGACGATATGGAAGCACCTGGGGTAACAGGTGTTGTAGTCGACGGATTATCTTGCGGTAACATGGCTAATGAGTGTTCGTTGATTGTGTTAGGGTTAGAATTGGCTGTATTAGTATTAGAATGTGTTTGTGGTGAAGAGTTACGCGGTGGTAGTTGCTGTTCACACAAGGGAATACGGTCTTTTAGGTAACGTATAAGAATAGAATGTAAATCGTCTCTCGTGAATGGTTTAGCCAAAATATCGTTCATACCATGCTGTAGATAGGTGATCAAATCTTGATTCATAATGTTACCAGTCATGGCAATGATGGGAGTTTCGTTATCAAAACTTCTTACGATGGATGTAGCTGTGGCACCATCCAGATTGGGCATAACAATGTCCATTAGAACCAAATCGTATCTGAATTTTTCCAGTGTTGAAATGGCTGAAAGGCCGTCGGTAACAACCTGGACGGTACAGCCATATTTCCGTAGAAATTTCGAGCAAAGCTGTATGGACACTACGTCATCTTCTACCAGTAGTACATGGAATCCTTTTCGTAGGGTGACAGTGTTTGCTTGAGCATTTGGTGTAAGACTATTCTCATCGGGCAAACTAGGTAGTTGTAAGGATACTGTAGATGTCGCTGGAGAGGCATTATTAGTGTGATTGCTGTTGCCATGGATAGCCGCGATAGCTGCCGGGTTGTTAGCATTACCCGTTGCGTTTTGATTTCCATTGTCGCCAAATATGGGAACTTCAATACCGTTATTTGCCAAAGTGGAGCATAAGGTGTTGAAATTATTTAGTAAATTTTCATTTATTGTCTTAAACGTTATTAAACTTTCGATCACCGTATTATATTTCGAATTCAACTTCTGTAATTCAACTTTAGTGGCATAACTCTCCATCTTGGACATATCTAACTCCTTTTGAAGTTTGTCTACCCGCCTTCTCAAATTTCCGAACGCATCTTTACTTACAGTGTTGCTTAATAAGAGTTCTGTGGTGGATTCATTTAAGAGAGATCCAGAAGGGTTGTTCGGGTTGGTACCTTCACTATTGAAATGCAAAAGGGCCTTTTGAGACTCGTCCAACAGTACTTTCCTTTGAGCTGGGATTTTCCTTTTAATGTTATCAAGGCCCTTTCCGTAGTGCACTCTGAATTCCGGGTGCTGAAATTCCCAACTTTGTTCGCCATACTTGCATCTCTGTCTCTCTTCAGGGCTTCTCTTAACCTTATGAAAGTCGTATTTATTTAACTGCCTCACAAACGAGGCAAAATTCGAATGTTTGAAATGATTGGGTAATATATGCGTAGTGAACTTCCCCGTGTCCAAGACAACAAAACTTTTACCGTTCTCAGTCCAGGTCACGATATCAGGATACTCGTTATTTTCCAGTATCCGGAAAAGCTTTCTTACAAACTCATTTGCTGGAGCTTTAGCACCCGTACTGGTGCTACTGCTATTGATGTTTCCACTAGGTTGCTGAACATTATTAGCCTTATTATTCATGAGCACCATATCAGGAGAGTTATTCGGTTGCATCGTGTTCATCAGTCGGTGCCCGCTCTGCAACAGGTCCATTCCTAAGAGGTCTGCAGTCGAGCTATTTTCGGTTGTGTTATTATTGCTATCACCGGCAGTTTTATTAACGTTGCTATTTATAGTGGAAAAGCTCATGGTCGGTTATCTAACTAGAAGCAACAAAAAAATACAAATACA
Organism: Saccharomyces kudriavzevii IFO 1802; assembly: GCF_947243775.1. Taxonomy (NCBI): domain Eukaryota; kingdom Fungi; phylum Ascomycota; class Saccharomycetes; order Saccharomycetales; family Saccharomycetaceae; genus Saccharomyces; species Saccharomyces kudriavzevii. The sequence continues at coordinate 489,107 of NC_079279.1, read as the reverse complement.
ACAATCGAAATAAAGAGAAAAAAAATAAAAACTTCTATAACAGTCCGTTAATAATACAGTAATTTCGTTGTTTTTTGCCAGCCTTCTAGTGGGACAGAAGGTTTTTTAATGAGCGAGTTTTGCGGATGACCCAAACACAGCAGTAAGCCTAATACGATGTTGAAAGGTAGTATTGTAACCAGAAATACCTGTACTGTGCTAGCAAAACTACTTGCAAACGATTTAAATCCTAGAAGCGCTGTCAAACTTGGGAAATTCGATGGGGTGACAGTGAAGTCTGATAAAGCTGTCCACTTTTAGTTGATGGTCCAAAGAGAGAAAAAATTCAAGAATTTCGGAAAATCCACGTAATGCGCATCGACAAGCCTTGACCTAATTTTGCAGCAACCCTTTAGAAAATTAAACCTCGTATTCATATCTTAAACCTATTTTCTTTTACCAAACACCCTGTTTAATTGTTAAAATGAAGCTTTTTTATAACATCACTGACGATAAACCTTTTTTTCTTATCCCACTTTAACAATAAACCTAAAACCTCAGCCTATCAACCCTAAATATGGCGGGATGAGGGGATAAATGTCAAACAATAACGAACAGTAATAAGAATATATTGCAAAATACCAATGAATTATAAATGTTAAATTTGTATATCGCACTTAGCCAAGATCTGGCAGGAACAACTTATTTTTTTATAGTTTAAATAAAACCAAAATACATACTTACTTTCCATATATATAAATAGAAGAAAAATGGTTGAATAAAAAGGAAAAAACGATTAGGAGATACAAAGTAATAGAAAGTAGAAACAAAAATAGGAAATTTGGAAGAAAAGGAAGAAAGGAGAAAAGAAAAGAGAAGGGGCAGAATATTGGGGGCAGTCATATTTCAAATCTACCGCTGACAAATTCGTCATCCATGTGTTGGTCGCCGTCGAAATCGATGTGGGAATGGCTGTTATTCATGCTTTTCTCTTGGCTGAAGCCATCGTTGATGTCCTCGTCCCCGTCATCATCGATGACATCTTCATCTGGGGGCAGGTTTGGATTTCCCGGGATGAAGGAACCCGGCTCCATAAAGTATGAGTTTTGCAGGAACTTCCGGTTGTTATTGACGTGTTCATCGATGGCAGATTCATCGACAAAGGTGAAGCCGGCAAACTTGGCTTGCATGGCAGGAGATAGTGGGGTAGCGGTCATCATAGGCTGGTGCTTGTTCATATATGAGGTTGAAGCCGTCGTGAATTCCGGGTCAAAGTTTGAAGTATCCGTTTCCGAGATTAAATGTGGTTTGAATGGAGGTGGAATTTTTTTCTGCTTCAAGGCCTCCCAGTCGATATCGGCAAAGAAGGGATGAGCTCGTAGTTCTCTCCCGTCGTCGATAGCGCCCAGCCTATGCTTGGGATTTCTGTTCAATAATCCCTTAACAAAGGACCTCCCTTCCTGTGATAGCACGTCTCTGGGGAATTTGACCTTACCGAATGCAATTTTTTGGTACATTTTTTGGTTATTCTCAGCAAAAAAAGGTGACCAACCACAGCACATTTCGAATATTAATACACCTAGTGACCAGAAATCGACCATTTTAGTGTAACCGGTTTCGTCTAGTAACAATTCTGGTGCCAAATACTCGGTGGTACCGCAGAAGGTATTTGTTCTATCCTTCAAATCGGCTTTAGAAAGACCGAAATCGCAAAGAGCAATGTTACCATTGGCATCAAGTAGGATATTTTCGGGCTTTAAATCTCTATAAACGATGTCGTTATCGTGCAAATGTTCCAAGGCTAGGACTAACTCAGCAATGTAGAATTTGGCTCTATCTTCAGAAAAACGGCCCTCTTTCTGTAAATGCCAAAATAATTCTCCACCACTCATATAGTCAGTAACCAGGTACAAATCTGTTGGTGTTTGGAAGGAAAATTTCAATCCGACAATGAATGGAGATGATTTGGACGCAGTAGTGACTAAGATATTTCTTTCACCAATAGTGTGTGCAATTTCATTTTTCTTGACAATAACTTTTTTCGAGAGGACCTTCATAGCGTAAATTCTTTGAGTGTCTTTCTTCTTGACCTGATAGACTTGACCAAACGTCCCCCTACCCAGTAATCGAAGAACTTCAAAATCCTGGGGACCATAATGTCTTTTCTTCGTTTGCTTGTAAGTCCATTTAATTAGGATATCTCCAGACACCACTTCATCAATAACACGAGGCTTCAAATCATGCCATTGGTGTTGGGAGGCATGCGCTAAATTATGGATCATTGGACACAGTCTAACTTGACCTAGAAACATATGATCGTGAGCAGCATCGTAGACAGAAATATCTAACTCCGAATGAGATCCCAGGACATCGAACGTTGTTTTGTGATGCCATATCGGATGCGAACTATTATTGTTTGGACCATTTGAAGAACCTGAGGAAGAATTGGAAGAACGTTTGTTGGACTCAGTAGCCGTAGAAGAGTTTAGCTGATCCAGCTGAGAAGATGATCTGTGTGTATAAAGGGGTTTTCTCTTCAAATGCTCTTTTATTGATGGCAACTGAGGACCGTTCCAGCCACTGTTGTTGTTGTTGTTGTTGTTGTTGTGATGCTGGCTAGCGGCGTCAGGATTGATGTTTTCGTTGTTATTGTTGTTACTATGCTGGTTTTGATTATGCTGGTTTTGGTTGTCGTTATGACCACTTCCCAGTGATTCAGGGCCATTGGAAATAAACTCTGAACTTTCGAACGTACAAACGACATAAGGTTGTGAATTCTTTGACCTGGTAACCAGGTCACGTGCCTCTATTATCGTGACTTGTAGCTTGCCCCTAGGAACGTCAGTATCTGGACCATAAGCTGCAGCAGCCTCTCGTTGACTTATAGATAACGAGGAAGTGGAAGACAGTAAGCATTTGGTGGTGGAACTCGAAGAAAAGTTATCGTCTGCACAATTTTGTGAAGAATTGCCACCGGTATTAGTATTTGCATTCCCAGCGTTCGCCTCCCCTTGCAAAGTGGTGATAATTGTGGGCGGGTCATTATTATTGTTATTGTTATTGTTATTATTGTTATTGTTACTGTTATTGGCCGGCGATATCCCATCATTCATTGACTTCATTTGAAAGAGAGCGTTTTCCGACGTTATTCCCGTGGTACCCATAGCGTATAAGTCCTGACTAATAGCAGTGGTGGGTGTTGCGGTTTGTAAAGTAAAGTTTGTGAATAGGGCGCCGTTATTTGATGAAGTACAGGGGCCACTAGACACTAGTTTACAGGGGTATCCGTTATTACTTTCAACGTTGTTGCCGTTGTTGTTTTCGTTATTCTGTTCATTTGGATGTTGATGCTGAGAGCCAAACCTGGTATCTTGATTAGATGGTTTTGATGTAAAAAAGTTCATCATGTTGTGTTTTCTTTACTTTATTACCTGCCTATAGCTTTAGCGTTTCTGACTAGTATTTCTTCTAAGCAGTCACAAGAACAGTCGAGTTTGTATTGTCCCTTATTGAATAGATGCCCTTGGGTGATTACGTGAGTATGGGTAAATTTTCGATAAAAAGCGAAGAGGGGCAACAGGGAAAAAGGACCACGAAAAGGGTATAAAACAGAAGACAGCAGAAAGCAGAGTAAACTTTCGGGAACTGACGCAGTACTACTTGTAACTACTTCCAGTGTCCTTTCAAAGAAGAAGAGAAGTAAAAGAATAGAATAAAAAAAGAGAATGTGAGCGATCAGCGAAATGGATGAGCTGAGCACAGAAATCAAAGTTATATTGGACCCGTCGTATGAATAAGAATGCCTTCGATGATCGGAATATGCAAAAAGAACCGTTATCTTGAGTGAACCGATCCACCCTTAAGCAACAAACGAAACCGATGAGAAACAGATAACAAACAAATAAGCTTTTGATTAAGTTTATACTTTAAAAGCGAAGTTTTTTTTTTTTTTTTTACGGTTTTACCGAGGGTAACAAAATTCGTTTATTATGTGTTATTGCCGGTGCCATCATATAAATGCTGTAGAAGTCTAATTAAATGGCTTTATACAAGAATGAGATTGATAATGGGCGTGCACTCTATCATGAGTTGTGCACGGTCATTGATCCCCACGCTACCTATAATGAGTACATCCTTTTTTCTTGTGTTATTGGAAGCAGACACAAAATTATGCTCCTTGATGTGCACCGTTCCATGGCGAGGCAGCGTGTGTCCGTTGATGGCTACCACTCTGTAAAGAAACGTTGGGGAATACAGGCTTGCTGTAGTATCACACTGCTGGGAGTAGATATCCCGGCGGGATATGTTGCGGAACGTTGATGCTGTGATTAACTCTCCGTAGTGGTCAATTTGATAGATCTGTATTCTCTCAATATTCAACCTTGACCGGCCCCCAAATGTCTCGAACGTGATGGTTTCGTTGTCTGAGATTAGGGGGTTCAATTGATGCAATCCAGGAAGGTCAAATATCAGTTCAAATATTTCAGTGGTGGCCATGATCTGGCACGTACTAAACTGGGGATTGGACCACCTGCTATAAAATGCAGGTTCTAGTTCAATTGCACTGTAGTTTTGCATGTGCGCAGGTTTAATCAGTGTGGCAGCATATCGAGTGTCAATCTCAAATAACCTCCTAAATTTGCTTAAAATCGGTGAATACCAAGAGTCGCCATCCATTACATGACTCGGTTTCATCGGACATATGCTGGGGACTTTATCATTGATTTTGTGATTGAGGATTGCATCTGTAGGCGTTTCGTCCGGCTCATCTTGAGTGAAGATTGATTTGGCAAAGCCCACGATCCTTCCCCTTAATGTGTTCTCTTTAGCTTCCAGCTCTTTATCTCTTTCATAGCAGGCCTCCAAGTGTGACGAATAAGTAAGGTCGCTAAATTTAGCCTTCCGCTTATAGTTGGATCTCACCTCTTGCGACAACCACATTGGATGAGCTTCTGTGCTAAAAATTACATCGCTCGCACTTTTATGCAGTTCGTTGTCTTCGTCAAATAATAAATATAAGTACTTTAAACTTTCGCTCAAGACAAACGTTTCCATTCTGTCTTGGAGTTCACCCGTGATGATATTTTGGAAACCCGCAAACCCACAGTTCGATTTGAATCGCTGTTTCAAATCCCTTAGCAAATGGACACCAATATTTAAGTAGAACGGATCTTTTGTAGCCCTATATAAGTAGTAAGTGGATTCGAAAAATTCGGGTCTCAATGGGTACCATTCCAAAGGTATAATGGCATTCAAATCAAACGATTCCAGGTCCTCTGATGGGGAAGATGAGAGAGATTCTGGAGGGCTGAAGTTCCACCTTTCAGGTATACCTCCAAAGGTATTCCATATCTTCAAAAACATCAAATGCTTCGCAATGGCATCGTCCAAATCTCCTGCAAGTACTTGCAGACCGGGGAAAAATGCACTTAGAGAATCTATCCAGGGAACAAACAACTGACCCGTGTCGGCCATTATATTAGCAAAAAACCAATCGTTTTTACAACTAGTTCTCAACGACTCGTACGCCACGTCCCAAATGTCCATCAAGTCTGAGTCATCAAATAGCACGGCACCCTTTAGGGCGTATTCAAAAAAGGAGTCGATGGAGGCGCCCACTCCAGTCATGGGAGTGTATGGAGTCAGTTTTTCTGGATGGAAAGACATGGGCAGTAAATCTAAATGAGTTCTGAGTGACCAAGTCTTGTCAAATGCATACCTGGTCACCTTTTCATACTTCGAATCGCCTGTCAGGTAAGACAGTATTGTGAACTCGAACACTGGACAAGCCATGGCTGCCACATTATTCTCTGCCAGTAAGGAATCTGTAAAATCAGGGAAGTTGAATTTCTGTTTAACGTTTAATCGCGGTACAGGTAACCCAGTATACGTCAAATATGCTGGCAAAAGCCTATCGGCCATATTCCGCGCCAGACGTAATAGCGAGCCGTCGTATTCGTTCCCTAAATACACTGCCTTTGTTAGATCTGTGGCATATTGATGCGATGAAAGCAGCGATCCAATAACACGTATGGTAGTTTCGAAGACCTGTACGGTAGCATCGACATCGAAGTCTTCATCAGGGAACGTTCTTTCAACGAGTTTGACCGCTTCTAAAAACCGCGGCCGGTCTTGCAATACGGCGATAGTAGTCAGCGAATCTATCAAAGTGATAGTAAAATTGCCCAATAAATCATTGGTCACCCGATCGTTAGGGTCCTTAAAGTTTCTCTTTTTGGGCACACACGAAATGGGCTTCACCTCATCAAATGGGTACCCATGCTCTAAGTAACTGTCGAAGCCAAAATAGAACAACTCTCGTACTTCCTGCTTGTAAGCCTTAATTTCCTTAGCAGTGAATGAGTATGTATAGTTTTCGCACGATACTTGTTCCAGTTGCAAAACTAGTACTAGAAGCAACCATAAGCGAAAAACCATTCTAATTCCTCAAACGAAACCGATTCATGAGAATACGAACCCATCATTGTTGCCCTTGATCTGTTAAAATACACGTCATCTAAAACGCGTCCTTCTTTATTGCTCACCATTAATATTTGATAAAACAAGCCAACAACAAAACGTTACCCGTCCCGGCATACGGTGAAGAACCAAAAGCCGATAGAAATGTATGAATTTGATATTGGCGACTATGTTGACGTACCACAGCGTATTGGCTCAACTTCATGGAGTCTGCCTTTCCTGCTATTTTATGGTGATGCTTTCTTTGACCATCCGCTTCGAGACGGCCATACATCCATACATTTAACCCAGACCTTATTTGCATCTTAGATTTTTTTTCCGAGCATTGCGAAACTGCCTTGTTATCAATTTTTTGGCCGGCCTGCAACACGGAATTTTCCGCCTAAATCTTCCTTCTCTTCCCTCTTCCCCTCCCCCCAGCCGAGCCTGCGTCCGTCCTCTCCTAAGCTTTCCTCTCTGACGTCTCCCGCTGGAGCTTCACTGTTCCAACGTGGATTCTAGCTCGGAAGTTGTTCTGTGACCTGCGGGAGTGGAGGAAAGTTTCACTTACTCTTGGAATTTGCCAAACCAATGCATTGTGACCCAGGTTTCCGTATGGTTTGGCTAGCGCAATGGCATGGAGTTTACACTTCTCTAGGACTTGATGGTCTTTGAAGTTGCTTCATTCCACTAGTTAATAGAATATGTCAAAGCATTACTAAAAAATTTTGTTCTTGTTTCCGTTTTGAATTACGTCGACTAAGTATAACAATAGATATACCACTATTGAGAGAAGATGGCTAGAGGACCGTATGTTGATTTATAGCTAAGCAGGCGCAATGTCGCTAGGCGGGATATGAGTTTTCTTTTGCAGACAAGAGCCTTTGATGATCGGTGTCTGAAGCTTCTTAATTATGGTTATACAGACAGAAGACGGTATATCAAGAGGAAAGTTGATAGGAAGCTTTTTATCCATGCCAACTAATTTTGCTACGAATTCAAGAAGTTTTTTACTAACAAGCGTGTTTATTTTTATCAAAACAATTTTCCTTTCAGAAAGAAGCATCTAAAGAGATTAGCAGCTCCACACCATTGGTTGTTGGACAAGTTGTCCGGTTGTTACGCCCCAAGACCATCTGCTGGTCCACACAAATTGCGTGAATCATTGCCATTGATTGTCTTCTTAAGAAACAGATTAAAGTACGCCTTGAACGGCCGTGAAGTCAAGGCTATCTTGATGCAACGTCACGTCAAGGTTGATGGTAAGGTCAGAACCGACACCACCTACCCAGCTGGTTTCATGGATGTCATCACTCTAGATGCCACCAACGAGAACTTCAGATTGGTCTACGACGTCAAGGGTAGATTTGCCGTTCACCGTATCACCGATGAAGAAGCCTCTTACAAATTGGGTAAAGTCAAGAAGGTCCAATTAGGTAAGAAGGGTGTCCCATACGTTGTCACCCACGATGGTAGAACCCTCAGATACCCAGACCCAAACATCAAAGTCAACGACACTGTCAAGATCGATTTGGCCTCTGGTAAGATCACCGACTTCATCAAGTTCGATGCTGGTAAGTTAGTTTACGTTACCGGTGGTCGTAACTTGGGTCGTATCGGTACCATTGTTCACAAGGAAAGACACGATGGTGGTTTCGACTTGGTTCACATCAAGGACTCCTTGGACAACACTTTCGTCACCAGATTGAACAACGTTTTCGTCATTGGTGAACAAGGTAAGCCTTACATTTCTTTGCCAAAGGGTAAGGGTATCAAGTTGTCTATTGCTGAAGAGCGTGACAGAAGAAGAGCTCAACAAGGTTTATAAACAGTTTCAAAGACTTTTATCTACCCTCTTCGCCTTTTGTTTAATATAAATAAATTCTAAACCAACGCTATATGTATATATTTGCAATATATGTGTATATATATATCAATTATAAAAAAAAGTGACAAGCATACATTTATTATATTTTATGAAAAGGTATGACAAGTGCGCCCTAGTAGAGACGGAAGAACAAGACTGCGATTGTCGATGTGAATGGACTTTTTTTGATAATATGGATAAAAAAAATGGACGAAATTTCCTAGAATTGAGCAAAGTAGTCGCGTAATAACTTTTTGGTGGAATCACCGCCGTAATGGGAACAGTCGTTGGTAGTCAAGTTCTCCATACGTAAACCTAAATCATTGATGATAGAATTCACGGCGTTTAATACGTCGAGTTCCATAAATGTATAAAAGATGACGTGGACCATTTTCAATGGATCTGCCTCCTCTTCTTTTGACCCCTTTACGTCCTTACATTGAACTACGTTGGGCATTTCGTATTCCTTCTGTGAATTGTGAGGTGTGTCATCACCATGACAGCCAAAATCGTCTTCCGTGGTGTAACCTTCACTCAAATTTGGATCTGTGATGAAGGGGCATTTTCGAAGACCGCCAAAGTGCTGTTTGTGATGGATGGATGATGGAATTCCCAACGAGGCAATAACAGGACCCTTATTTAAATAGCTTTCGACTCTGGAGGCAACTACCAATGGCACTGTGATGAAGCGCCAATCATTACTGAACGGCATCACTATATATTCCGTATCCTTCGTGAAGGGGCCTTTGTAAAGATCGTACCTGACAGAACCGGTGTTAACCAAAATGAATCGGCTCATAGAAGGCACATAGTTTTTCGAAGGTACCAAATTAGGTAAAATTTTATGAGTGATCAAATGATAAAGATTCTCCTCGGAGTCTAGTGGTCTTGTTGACACATAGTAAGTTCGAGGTATGTACCCCAGTTTTTGGTCCAAGTTCAACTCATGACGTAGGTCATTTACCAGGCGAGAAATGAATCCTCCTCTTCTTGTTGACAATGAAATGTCCGCGTCGTTTGCTATCCTCCTTAAATGGTACGTGAAGGCGTCTTTATTAAAATCAATGTATCTTCTTGTAAAAATAGGATTATCGAAGTCCGCAAAATTGGTCATGTTAATTGAGAGGAACCCAACGGTCTCTGCAAATCTGCCACTTTGTAAACAAGAGGACTTCGAGTCCAATTGCACGAAATCTCTAATATGAGTATGACCTCCAAAATATTGAATAATAGTGTTTGGGTAGTACTTCCTTACTAGAGCATGAATCTTAAGCATTTCGCGCTCCGCAGGATCGGTGGCCGGCAAGTGACCAAACACGATAATTAGGTCAATATCCTCCTCCTTGTTTGTCTCAGTCATATTTTGAAACCAGCCTTTTTCCATTATTTCTTCCAATGGGGGTGTTACAATGGCTCTATTATTAGCTCTTTGGAAGCTAAACAAGAAAGACAATGCCAGAACCCTCTGTTTCTGTATTGGTGTCTCAAAAGTAATGTATTTATTGCCGAAGGGTACTCTTCTGCCATCATCTTCAATGAATTCCACGTTACTACAGACGTACTTGTCCTTAAACTTGGGGGATTGGGAAGTTCCTCTGTATTCTAGAATGGCACTTTCGGCTGTGTATAGCTCATGGTTGCCCAAGGTTAAGAGATTGTAGTCCATCATGTTGAATATCTTCGAGCTGCGTAAACCGGGAGGCCAGGTGGCATCACTTAAACCATTGCCGTCTCTTTTGTCACCAGTATCGATTACTATTACATCCCTGGACAATTGCGACATCTTCTGTCTGAAAATATCTACAAAAGAAACAAAATCTCCCCAGTCGGCATCATAGTTGGCCTGTGACAGATGGGAGCCCAACCAGCCATGGGTGTCCGTCGTATGGACAAAGTTTATGTCCCCTATATGCACATCTCTTAATTTTATATCTTGCGATGGTACCACGACTGCCTGCTGTTGCTGAAAGGGCTCTGCAGAGCCTAGTACTGTTAGAACAACCAAACAATGTACAAGTGTTCGCATTATTCAACACAGCTGTGCTACTCTTCAAGCTCGTATTATTCTTGTTAATTCTGTTGTTCTTGTTGACGGCTTGAGGGGAAATAAGCATATCGGCTTTTTATAATTGGCGGCTAGTTGACGATAGTAGATGATAAAAAACAACAAAAGGAAAAGATATTGTAGAAGGTGCTCCAATATTGTTCCAATGATGGTTTGGAATTGCTATGAATAAATTTTGCTTAAAGCTGTGATTGAAATTGTTGGGTTTTTCCATTTGATTTAGGTCTATTCACTCTTGAGATCCCGAACAAAATCATATCTTTACATAAAACACCTTCTGTTGGGATCATACGGATGTATTTACCAGGTTTACCTGTTGAAGGTTAGTTTCTTGCCTTATATTGCTCGATTTCATTTTCCTCCTTTTTTATATTTTGTTTCTTCATTTGAATATTTAATTAAGAAATATAAAAGTGTAGGTGATTTATGTACCACTTTGATATATACTGATCCTAACTTCCAATTACAAAGGTGAACAACGATATGCAATTTGGTCAAGCATATTAGTAATGGCTACTCCACTCCGGCTTTAATAGGTAATAAAAATGCGTCTGAAATTTCTGGGACTCGCTGCGAAATGAAAGCTGAGATGCGTACAATGACAAAACCGAAGCAGAACCCTCATTACCTGCATCGAATTTTCTAGTTCATTTGCCTAAACTCCAACTTAGTACATATCCTCAAGAGTTCATAAAATTTACCGTGTAGCATGCGAGGTAGAGGTGGTTGCTCTCATTCATGCAAGGTCTATTTTGGTGTCGTTGAAAGATTACACATGGGGTCTTCCTTCAAGTGTAGAATTGGCCACACATCCCTACCTACTCTTGAGGAAAGTAAGGCCAAATCAGAGTGAGGCCAGATCACACGAAGACCCAAAAGTGATCGATGGAAAGTGAAAGTCATGTCCAGCGTTTTGGCGATCGTGTTCCCTTTTTTACATTTTTGTACCGTGTCTACGTAAAATCAAGATAGACAACACCCAGAGGTGAAGCTGGATTTCGAGGAATGAATTGTTATTTTTCTTCTACTACGTCTTTTCATATAAGCTAATGTCGCACATTTTTTCATTTTTTATATCAAGAAGAAAACTAGAAAAAGGTAGAATGAAGAAAGAAATGTAGAGTTATCTACAAACACATTACCAAAGGACTCATAACCTCGATTGTTAGGCAAGGATGTCGTCTTTGAAAAAGAGTATTCCAGAATTTCTAGCTCACTTAAAATCGCTACCAACCTCGGTAACTGCAAGCAACAATGTGCTGACAATATGTGTTGGTAACGAATCTGCAGATATGGACTCAATTGCCAGTGCAATAACCTTTTCGTACTGCCAATATATTTATAACCAAAGTAGTGATTCAGACAAAGATAATTTGACTATACCAATTATCGACGTCCCTAGGGAAGATCTTAGTCTGAGACGAGACGTAAAGTATGTTCTTGAAAAATTGAATATCAAGGAGGAGATGTTATTTTTCATTGAAGATCTTAAGGACATGAGGGAGCATATTCCACATGGTGCCAAATTGAATTCTTACCTAGTGGATAACAATGATATTCCAAAGAACTTGAAGAATTATATAAATAATGTTGTTGGTATTATAGATCACCATTTTGATTTGAAAAAACACTTGGATGCAGAACCTCGGATTGTAAGAGTCTCGGGTAGTTGCTCATCACTGGTTTTCAACTACTGGTATGAAAAATTACAGGGAAATCATGAAGTGATGATGAACATTGCTCGCCTTTTGATGGGCGCCATTCTGATAGACACTTCGAACATGGAGCGCAAAGTGGAATCGAGTGATAGGCTAGCCATCAAAAGATGTCAAGAGATTCTCAACCTTGCTGCTGATGAAGCAACAGCGCAAGGTTTGCAGGACAGCGACTTGTTCTACAAGGAGATGAAGTCAAGAAAGAACGACATCAAAGGATTTTCAGTAAGCGATATTTTAAAAAAAGACTACAAGCAGTTCAATTTCCAAGGAAAGGGTCCCAAAGGTCTGGAAATTGGATTTTCATCCATAGTAAAACAGATTTCGTGGTTATTCAATAAACATGACGGAGAAGCACAGTTTATCAAGCAATGCAGGAACTTCCAAAGCGGGAGGGGCCTCGATGTGCTGGTGCTATTGACTTCGTGGAGAAAAGCTGGCGAATCGCACAGAGAACTGGTCATCTTGGGCGACCCAAAGGTGCTGCGCGAGCTTGTCGAAAGAGTTAGCGATAAACTCGAACTGCAGATATTTGGAGGCCATCTCGATCAAGGTGTGGCAATGTACAAGCAATTGAACGTGGAAGCTACCAGGAAACAAGTCGTCCCCTATTTGGAGAAAGCGTACTCCGAAGTGTACTAGTTGAAAGGGATGATATATATGCTTTATTCGGTTTATACAAGACCTATATAGATAATTCTACACACTATTATTTGTCTTGGTGACTTTCCGGCTGGTCCTGCTGGTCCTGCTGCTGCTGCTGCTGTCTTAATCTTTCTTGTCTCTGTTGTTCTTCCTCCATGGACAGACGCAAAGCCATTGCCAGTTCTGGGTCCATGGATGGGTCCACCCCAAAGTCCATAAATGCGCCATTAGCATCGGCATCCGCGCCAGCTCCACCAAAGGCACCCATACCGGAGGATCCTTCTTCGAGAATTATAGGGGAGGATGCGATGTTCTCGTACAGTAGTCTGGGACCGGGCGTCACGGTGAGCAAATGACTCGTCTCCTCCTGAGGGTTGTTTGCCGCAGCAACGAATTCATCCAATAGCTCCGTGTTCTGCTCAACCTCGCCGAAATTGATGATGTCCACGGCAACGTTATTTTTCTTCAGTGTCTTGGCTAGCCTGATCAATTCGTCTCGAGGGTCGCTTATTGGACTGCATACAAACGCCACGATTCTCTGATGCTGGACCTTGTTCTGGCGATGCTTCAAAGTCAGTTGCGCAATCTGCAACGCGGTAGCCAGATGCAGCTTGCCCTCGATCCGAGTGTCGTGTAGCCCAGCAAGAATCTTCCCGAATTCAGCGGTAAATGTGGACAGCACCCGAGGGTTGGCGCCTGCACCAGAGATGAGTCCCACTGTATTCTCGGGATTGCTGTTTCTCTTGGCCTGAAATACAAACTCCACAGAGTCGATCTGAGCTTCGAACCGTGTCCTAGGGAAGTCCCCGTTACGGGAGTACTCGGAATTGTCAATTACCAACACTGTAGCTTCCAATACCATACTGTACGCTTGCTGCTATGCTGTTGTTTGGTCACACTCTCCTCTTTCCCCATGCCTTGAGAGTCTAATAAAAGTAAGTAAGTAGTTCTAAATTCGGTGGCGAAAACCCGCCTGGTGGAAATAACCCGGCAGCCATAATAACATAACATAACATAACATCAACTACAAACAAATACAAACAAGAAGCAGCAACAGCAGCAAGAGACAGCGCTGAAAGCAACTGCAATGGCACCGGCACTCACCCCAGAAGAACGCCAGAGGCTGCGCAGCATGGTACTACATCGCATGCAGTTACAACGTATGTCCTGTATTTACTCTAGGTTCTTCCCCACGCATAGCACTAGGTACTAACATCCTCCTCAGTCGAGACGACAGAACAACAGATCGAGGCCATTAAGAAGCGGACGTTGGCCAAGCTGAACCTGCTGCAGCAGCCTACTCCATCATCAGCGTCGCATCAGCAGGAACTGCTTATTAGAGAGGTGCTCCAACTGGAACGCCGTGGCGAGTGACTCGATCGTATAATGAACCCTTTCTCGCTTCTCGTAATTACGCACCCATTACTAATCAGCGACGGATTGCTGATATTAAAGCAGCGTGCGAGAGCCCCCTCCCTGTTGTTTTTGCTGTTTGCTGGGGCCTACAGTCGCACACGTGAAAACATGAGTTTGATCACGAACGTACTGGTTAAAAGAAGCTGCTTCAAGGCGGGCTGGAGAAGGCCCTCGCAGTGGTACTCTCACTACTCCACCACAGCGGGCAATGCCCGCGTAAACAAGAAGGGAAGCAAGGTAGTGCCTGTGATGGCGGCGTTAGCACTGGCCTCTATATTTGCCAAGAAATGGTACGACGGCTCGCAGATCAAGAAGGCAGATGCCACCAGCGTTACAGTCGACTCGTCCATCTCCGCATTTCCGAAGAAGATGGGCCCCCCACAGTGGCCCTTTGCCACGCAGTACGAGCTGCTCGGGAAGGGTGTACGCTGCGTCTCATCCATCACTTTCAAGGCATACGGCCTGGGCCTGTATATAGCTGCGGACGACAAGCATTTGGTCGCTGAAGTGCTGGACTCGAAATTTCTCTCTCAGGCGTTCATCGACACTGCATCCCCCTCGTCTCCCGCAAGGTCGCATCAAGAGAACCTGCGTGCGGCTCTGAACGATCCTGCGAAGGCCCCCATCTTGATCAATAACCTCTTGGACAGCGGGATTAGGCTCATGTCCAAGAACACCCCCATAAAGGCGGGTTCATTTAAACTGCTGATGGACGGAACCAGGAAAAGCGTTTTGAAGAACCCGGATTCTCAGTCCCAGGACAAGACTCGACTGGAGGCCGGGTTCCAGGAATTACACGACTGCTTCAGGAGTGTAAAGGGGCTTGTGGCTCGGGATGACGACTTTTTCATCGAGTTAAATAAGGACTGCTCTGTGAACTTGTGCTACTACGCCAGGAAGAAGGACGAGTTCGTGATGCTGGGCACCGTGAAGGAGCCTCTCATCGGGAAGCTCTTGTTCGCTCACTATTTCGCTGCTGTGGACCCTCCCTCCCAGGAGGCTAAACAGGAGGCGATGGATGCGCTCGTGTCCCTGGCTTAGGATAGTCTCACCAATCTTTATATAGAGTCACGTAAATACATACTCCATCCAAAAAGCAACTAACGTACTTCACCGTCTTACCGTGATTCAATTTCTTGAGGATTTCTCCTTCAGACAGTGGTAGTGCCATTAACTCCGCAAAAAAAAAGGACGATCCATACATACATAACCTTTAAAAGACGTGAAAACTTCCGGAATTCCAATTATAGCCATAAAGTAAGGTGTACCAATATGTTGAAATCACTCCAACGAACTCTAATCAAATGTCAAACGCCTCAATCGATCATTGGTAGGTACTGTTTCAGAAGAAACATTGTCAGTTCGCGCCCCGCCAAATATGCAAGGCGTTCTGGATCATCACTTCGTTATTGGCCCTGGCTTACAGTATCAACATTGGTCGCTACTTCCTTGTACTGCTACGACGAAAGATTACAGAATGAGGAAAAGACCGACGTCTTTCCTCCCCACAATGAATCGATACAGGTAGATGCAAGCGTATCGGATTTCCCCCTCACAATCTCCGCTTTAGACTACCCTGTCTCTACCACTTTCCAACTATTGGGATATGGTCAAAGGCATGTCACGTTTTTGAGGTTCAAAGTCTATGCCTTGGGCCTTTATCTGGCTGAGAATGACGAAAGTCTCATTGCAAACACTCTAAATGAAGCTTACTTGCGTAAATATTTCCTTGACGTGGACGATTCTAAGACCCTCAAGGAAAATCTGGGCAGATTCTTGAAGCGAGATGACTCAAAATCGGTCATGATGATCGACGACCTTTTGGATTCGGGAATGAGAATGTTGGCAAAGATAACTCCCGTGAGAAACACAGATTTCAAGCATCTCAAGGAGGGCCTGATCAAAACCATTTCCAAACACCCCGACGTGTCTAACAATAAGGATACACTAGAAAATGGGCTAAAAGAGATGAATGAAGCCTTTTCACGCAAAGGATCTGTTCGTAAAAATGATGATTTAATCGTTGAATTGTTAGCCAACGGTGCATTGCAATTTTCGTATCATGATAATATAAACAATGAATTTGAAATTATGGGAGTGGTCAATAATCAGCTAGTCGGGAAGTTTCTGTTTAGTCAATATTTAAGCGGTGACAAGTCCCCTTCTCCACAGGCCAAAAAAACGGCTATCGACAAATTAATCACACTCCTGTAAACCTTTAAACCATTGAAGTTTAATCTTGTTTATAATTCTACGCTATTTCTATTCATACATGCCTATATATTTCAACCACTCACGTATATATATATTTTAGTTAAAATAAAGGGAAAACACAGTCCGCTTGAATTCATTCTTCCTTTTCATCCCCGCCTTCCTCGTCACTCAATTCGATAGCAGGAATTTCAAACTCGTCATCTTCTTCATCCTCGCTATCCTCAATTGACCTCGCTTCCGTTTCAGTTTGGGTTACAATTACTTCCGTAGTTGATTCTTTAGCGCCCTCCACAATTGTTTCCTCCATAACCTTGACCTTCTTGTTTACGGACCCGCTTTCTTTTCCAGTGATTTCTTCCACTGTTCTCTTCTTGAAAACAGCAGTTTCATCATCGAGCTTGGGAACCGCACGCTCAGGTCCAGGGATACTTACGTTCTCTAGGTTCTCCAATGCTCTGAAGGTCTTCAAGTCAGTGCTTGCATGTGGATATGATCCATTCGTTATAGTCTCGCTTTCACTAGTACTTCCCCTTTCCTCTTCTTCTTCGCCGGAGTCCAATGGTTTATGCAGCTGGTATACCATACCAACTGGGACCTTCGGATGGCATAGTAATTCAAACATATCGTCGTTGGAACCCTTTAGCAGTGATATCGCAATTGGTAGAATAGATACACGCTCGTTACCTGGATGAAGAACTTCACAACGTAAAAGGTCAACAAAAGTTTCTGGAATGTAACCAAATTTTTCCTTCAATCTTAATGATTGCGTGATACTATATTTCAGAATTTGAATATGTGGAGTCGAAGGTAAGATCCAATTATTTAGCGCAGTAATTAAGAATTCATTAATTTCATTAAACCAACTCATGGAATTCTTAAATACAAATAATTCCGGATGGGTATAAATATCAGAAAATGCACCTTCGTTATTTTTAGTCTTCTTAGATTGTTTTGTTTTACCCTGTTGCTTCGTATTGCTTTTACGGTTTTTGAATAGAGAATCAATCAATGTTTTATCACGAGATAAGAACAAAGCCACATCAATTAATTGAGATATAACACTAACAGTGCTCAATTGGTGGCCTAAATGGGACATGATCATGTTTATTAGCCTGAAGACGGCAAAAAATTCGGATTTCAATGATCCGACAACGTTGAAATCGATTTCGTTATTGCTCTTTTTCTTCAATGGAATAAAAAGTTCAATAGACGAAAGAATTCCTTCGAAAAGCGATAAACCACACTTGCCATACTTAGAGACGATAATTTCCCATAGCTTGATACCTTGAAATTGAATTTGAGGCAAGATGTTATTAATTACGCCATTTAACTCATTATCACGACGTAGTTCCTTCTTCAAAGGTAAGTATTTGTTGCTAACACCTAGCAAGACTTCACAAAGAGAGTTGATACCGCCTAATGGAACACGGATGGGAAATGGAGTCGGTAAAGAGATAAATGCAACAAGCATATCGACCAATAATGACAAACGCTGTGGGATTTCCCACAGACTTAAAGGAGCGTTGAAATCTAGTTTCATCCTTGGTAAAAATTCCGTTTCGTTGTGGGATTCAGCATTAACTGGTAAAGCCGCGATTAATTTCTGTAATTCATTATCTTGTTCAAAATCCAAAATTTCTTCACACAATTGAATGATTGGCTTGAATTGAGATAGAATGGATAACAAACCTGTTCTCCAATTAGCATCAGGATAAACTTTATGATGGGCTTGGGTTTCATCATCGTTTGTATTACTTACTTGGATCTTTAGCAAATGCAAATAGGCAAAATTTTCACAAACAGATTTTTGGGTCTTGGAGTCTAAAGAAGCATAATCAGATATGATTAAGTTTGTCAAGACAGTGCGGAATTTATTGATAAATGGCTTAAAAGTTGTGTTATTTCTCTTCAAAATTTTTTGTAAGACCGGCAAAACAAGTTTAGGCTCATATTGGGATAAAGTAATTAATGTTGGAATGATGGCCTTTAGTTTGGGTACCAGTGCCTCTCTCGATAAAGTAGGCTTATTCTTCGTTAAATCGATGATAATTGCCATAGAAGATACCAGAGTATTGAATAACTCTTTACCGTGAGAAGAAGAAATGACGGATGAATAAAAACTGGTCTTTTGTTCTAACTTCGAATATATAGCAGCAAGTAATTGTCCACCATGAGCAGATAAAATCAATGGATTATAGGCGCAAACTACGACAGAGGTATGGCACCCTTTCCAAAGATCAAAATCATTGCTTGATCTAAGTAGCTTCAAAATCTTTGTAACAAGGAAACCCAATTCAGATTTTAGTAATTGTTCATTGATATAAGCTGGAGATCTCAATGTCGTCAAAATAGCATGGAAGTCATTACCTTGGGCAAATTCCAGGCTCTTGGCCAAAGTGGAAGCTGCAATAAACTCCTCAGACATAGCAAAATCCGACTGTACTCGATTTAATGGTCGGTAAATACTAAACCGAATTTCAATACATTTTCCACTTGCTTTACATTTTATCAGAGTTTAATATTGAAAAATTTTCTTGCGATGAGCCGTCTGTGACGATGAAAATGGTTTAATGTAGTGAAATAGCAAAAGAACCAACGCTACTTTGTAATGTGAAACTTTTTTTTGTATATACTTAAATATATTTAAATGCTTGAATCAATCAATCCTTATATTCTGATGCATCGACGAACTCGTCACTCTCTCCGTTGGCATAAACAATTGAGTCTTGTTCAGGTTTTTCAACAGACGATGTTTGATCCTGTAAAGGATTATTGATTACATTTGAATGCTCTATAACTTCTATATCTTCGTTTTCACCTTCTTGATCTTGCATAGTCAACTGTGCAAGGTCTTCTCTTAGTTTTGCTTGCCTCCTTAACATTTCTAATCTACCCTGTATTCCGAGTAGGACAGGTAAAGTTTCTTCGGAAGACCTTAATGCTGATTTCAAGTGTTTGAAATTTTTTCTTGTTTGTTTATCCTTTATGGAATTCAAGTCTCCACTTTTCAAAGTCAACACCCATTTGAGCCACAACGGAAGCAAATCTTGTTCGCTCCATGGATTTTGCGTTATTTGCTCTGATACAGCCACAAATATTCTGCTTAGATGATTCAGTGAATTAATCTTGGTAAGAATGAACTTTTTGATTTCAGCCTCTGTCCAACTTTCGGACATCAGATGATCTAATATTTCTGTTGAGTTAGATTCTAAATGAGATAAAAGAACATTGGCAATTTCAGCCTGCTCTGATTTACTAACTTTCTTGTTTAGCTTGGTTTCGGTTTTTTGTTTCTCATCATGTACTTCGGCCCCATTTTCTTCTTCCTCTGATGGTTTTTGAACCGCTTCGTCAGATTTGGTCTCTTTACATTCATTGATAGTAATAAGTTCCTTGGAAGTGATTTCATTCAAATAAATGGATTCGAAGTTGGGTTCATTGACATTCAACCAAGAGATCAGAACTTGTTGCCTATTGTTTATTGGTGTGAAATCTATAATTTCTAAATTCTCATTCACATTTATGGTACAGATCTTATTGGCCTCATCAATTTTATAGATATTCATCTTACCATCAGTGGTCAAAGCCATTACTAAATCATTGAGAATTCTTAATTTCTCCACCTTAAGAGACCATGATTGGACTGGTTTTATATCACCAGCGAGGTCGTGAACCGTTAACTTTTCGAGACCTGCAATTAGCAGATGTTTGCCATCCGCGGAAAATTCGCAAGCCACAGCACCAAAGACTTCAAATCTATATTTGGTGGATGGTCTCCTCTTCGATGGGTCGACGATATAAACCATTTGCTCCGTAATAATGCATACTAATAGAGTACCATTTTGATGCAAAATTTGGAAATGGATTATTTCGTCATCCTTACCATCAACTAACGTAAAAGTCTTTATTGGTTTGGAGTTGTTATATTGCAATTTCTTTACTACTTTATCACTGTCCAAAATCCAGATATTGGATTCATCGGTGTCGGCGCCCAAAATTTCCTTTTTACTCTTGATGATGTTGACAATATCCCTACCATTGGCAGAATAAACAACAATTCTTCCATCAGGAAATCCATTGACAAAAAAATTTTCGTATCTTTGGCCGGTGGATTCAGTGTTCTCCTCATCTTCATCTAGTTTTCTCTTGATATTCAATGATTGCGTGTCCACCAAATCGCTACACCATCCAAAAAAGACCACGTCAGAAACTTTCATGTCATTCGTCTCATAGTCGATATGGCTCACTAAGGAACTGTTCACCACGTAGTCTTTAGTCTCATTCAGTGGATAAATATCCACGTTATTCTTTTGTGCGACACTTGCTTGAAATGCAAAACGTGTGGAATCATGCGAGAAACTCGCTACCAAATCCGAAGAGGATCCCATTATACACTGTAGTAGGTTGGGATTTGTTCAGCGTTATATATTACACTGGGATACTAATATGTACTTCAGCTACCTACGTTACTTTAAATCCTCCACCATCTCATCGTTAAATTTTCCAAAATTTTTCATTTTTTTCTTTTCATCTTATGAAAAAAAAAATTTTCGCAGCTCGTTGTGGATGACAATATGATCAAGTTACTGGAAGATATAGCAGATTAGTATCTAAATGGTTGAGAATAAGCCTGTTCGGTATTCACTTGGGCATCGAGATTGGTAGATTTTGTCGGCGATACTTGTAAATGCAATAACGATGAAGGCTGATTTATTGAGCCCTTGAATGATATTGGGAACGATATGCTGGATTTGAGGGAAGATGTCGTTCTGGTATCCCTTGAGAGGAATTCGGGATCTGTTACAACTTCTTCCTTGGATTCATCATGCGACCCTACTTCTGAACTGGAACAGCGGTCTTCTTCCTTGCTGCTATCGCCCTCCCCATTTATTTTCTCGCCCGACTCGTCCCTGTTACATTGCGTATCCACTTCCAAATGTTGTTTCGCCTGGCCACCAGGACTCTCTACATTCTCTACCTTGTCCAATGCATTCTCGCTCTTGCTTACCAACTGGCAGTCCTCACGCTCCTTCTTGGTAGTAAACTCACGGTCTTCTTCAGGCATGTCCATGTCCTTATAGCTGAGTATAATCGGTTCGGATCTACTTTTGCCGAATTGTAGCACTGCCCTTTCGCCATCATTGTAGTGTTTCAGCCTTATTTTGCTCCCAATAAGGCCCACATTATCGTCGTTATCGTTATCATTAAGCAAGTCCTCGCTATCACCGTCCAAAACAGTCCAGGCAATAGGCAGTAGAACGCACAGAAGCAATAAAAGAACGTATATTCGCGTATCAAGCTCGCTGAATTGATTTGAGACAAAATTTAACACTTTCCGCCAGCTCAATTCACTGGTATCGTGCTGCCAGACAGCTGCAGTCCCGTCCTTCTCATCTACCAAGTTTTTCAACCTGTCTATGGTGAAAATGAACTCATAGTCCACTTTCCGAGGCTCTATCCATCCTCGCTTTTCCAAATGTTTACGAACTGTTTTTTTCACTCCTTTTAAAATTGCTACAGATAGACCTAACGAAAACGCCCCATGAACCACTGGAGGACGAGTCATGCTTATTATACTACAGTTATATTTGCAGGTCTTTTTGATACTATGCACGCACACACTCACACACTCAAACACAATAGTAATGTTGCAACTTCCCTTGTTTCTATTCCCTCTTTACCTCAGACACACACGCACACACAATGACAGAATTGTTTGAGCTTACTTTTTGTTTTGCAACTTCTCTTCCCCTTCTGTAAGGGGGGAACCTAACGTTTTTCGTCTTCTTTTTTTCACTATATAGCCTCTATCGGACAGCATAAAAGGAAGAGAAAAATGCGTCACAAATTAAAGATACTGGCAGAAAGAACGACGCTATGTAGATATATACGTAGAGAACGCAAGGAAGAATACGATTCATCATGCAATAGAACCAAGACTCATTAGTATCACTTGCAGTACAAGTTGCAGCGACCAAAAGCCGACCCTTTTCAAGCGTAGCGTCCTCTTTTCATCGTCAGCGACATAGTTGGCAAAGGCATCGTACGCCTCTGCACTAAGGTCTCGGATCAAGTATGAGTCATATATGGTCCACGAGCCTTCAAAGTCGGTTTTCTTCTTTACAATGCGGCATTTAATAGGGATATATGTTCTATGAGAGTTGATGTATCCGACAATGGGCCTGATCAACGCGTTATTGATGTATGTCAGGCCCGAGGTGAACAGAGGTACCTCGGCTTTGACGTTGTACAATTTCAGAGAGAAGTCCATGATAAAATAGTCGTTCGGGTCGATTTCGTCGACAGTGCGAGAGAATCCGGGACCGACCAGGGGGAAGGATGAAGTGTATCTTTTGGCTTCTTTTAACAGCCGGTTTCCTATCTCTGTGAGGATCTCAGTAAGCTGCAGTGAATCCGACGCAGCGTCTTCGTCTGGTAAAAGAACGTCGCCAATCATGTTGACGCGGCCCTCGCTGATCCATCCAAAGGGCCCTTCAATGCCGGCATTTAGGTGATCGATGTCTAGGTTGTCTACCCTGAACCTTGTCATTTGCTTCCATAACAAAGTGGGGTCCTGATGTTGGTCATCGGTCCTGAACTTCTTATGAATGGTGAACATGGAATTATCGTAGGTTCCGTTGATGTTGTTCGCGTTCAAAATATCATAGAACAGCCAGTGCTTCCTCAATTGGGGTAGGTCGCAATTGAATATGCTTACCTGGAATGGCCTGAACCCGTTCGGTTGGTACAGTGTGCAAAGTACGTCGTTCATGGTGAATTTTGATATTTCAAAATCGCCCGGCTGATAGACGTTCAGATAGTTTTTGGGGTCATCGTCCTTTTTCCACGCCACGTGTGTTCTGTCTATCACCCCTCTAAGTCCGTTGATCGTCACTTCGTCCAGGATGCCCTTCCCATTTATCCATTTCCTGAAGTTCAACGATATGTCCACTTGATCGATGGTCAGATCAAATTGCGTGTAGTTGCCGTTATCGAAGTTCTGTTGGTTGACCAGGATTTTTTCGCTAAGAGCCAGCTTCGCTCTTTGCAAAGCATCCTGCTGCGAACCCTTGGCAAATCCATGCGAGACCTTGGGCCTTCGGGAAACGAAGACCTTTTGGAAGCTGATTTTCCCAGACGACCAGTCTGGAACAATCGCAGTCTCAAAGATAATCGACAACGAATCATTCTTGGTAATGAACTTACCGATCTTGCTCGCGAGGAATTCTTGCGCAAACACGGTGTTGACCAAGTAAAGGACCAAGGACACAAAGGTGGTAGTCCAAAAGATGAATATGAAAATGTTGCTCACGAGAATCCATGAGATGAATGCACTTATATCGTCTGAATTGAATGGCCTAGTGGATTTTTTCAAGAACCATCGTATATTAATCTTGAGCTTGGTGAAGACATTGTTGGTCTGCGCCAGCAAGGAATCTCTCTCGGTGATATATTTCAACTTAGATAGTTTTTTCGGTTTGTCGCGGGGAGAAGCACCCTTTTCAAGTGTGGGTTCATTGGAGTATGATCTTATCGACGGTGTCGCTGCTGCCACCGGTATTCTCAGGTTTCTTCGAAGAAGGGGATTTCTAGCCCAATACACATATCTTGCTACAGCAAGCGGCCTGGGCCGTCTCAGGAAAGCTCCGGTAAAAAGCGACATGTTACAGCGTGCCAGCTTTCCCGCCTAAATTTTATATATGTATACTCAAGCAGTCTGGTGTGAGACGGATCTGTTTGACCTGTTACTACTGACAATCGTCTAGTAGGTATCCTTGAGGTGAAGGAATCTAGATAAAATTTCAATGCCCAAGACCTAATATTGTAAGGGTATTTCGTACACTCCTTTAGGTTAGCGTCTATATTTGTTAGGTTAGCGTCACCAGATGCTCAACAATAGTTAGGTTGTTGTTCTGTCATCTTAGGGTTGTTTTTTTCTGAAAAATTTTCGTCGCCGAAGGACCAAAAAAAAAATGAGGAAAGTTGAGTAAGAAAGGACTATAGTTCAAGAACGAACTAAAGTCTATCCCCCCTGCTGAGATCATCTAAACAATCAATCACACACCTAAAATACTCAATTGATAATGTCCGCTATTCCAGAAAACGCCAGCGTCACCGTCTTGAACAAGAACGAAAAGAAAGCCAGAGATTTGATTGGTAAATTGGGTTTGAAGCAGATCCCAGGTATCATCAGAGTCACTTTCAGAAAGAAGGATAACCAAATTTACGCCATTGAAAAGCCAGAAGTCTTCAGATCGGCCGGTGGTAATTACGTTGTCTTCGGCGAGGCCAAGGTTGACAACTTCACCCAAAAGCTGGCCGCTGCCCAACAACAAGCTCAAGCTAGCGGCATCATGCCATCCAACGAAGACGTTGCTACCAAGTCTCCAGAGGACATTCAGGCTGATATGAAGGCCGCTGCCGAAGGTAGCGTCAACGCCGCCACCGAAGAAGATGATGAAGAAGGTGAAGTTGACGCAGGCGACTTGAACAAGGACGACGTCGAATTGGTTGTTCAACAAACTAATGTTTCCAAGAACCAAGCCATCAAGGCTCTGAAAGCTCACAACGGTGACTTAGTCAACGCTATCATGTCCTTGTCTAAATAATGATATATAAAAATATATTATCTGAGGGGTACGTAGTTATTCTAACGCAAATCACTTTGTTTTTTCCTGCTTCTGTGGCGAGGGCTGTAGAGCCTTCTCAGCTTCAATGACGGCTTGTCTTTCCTTTTCCTCGTCTGTCCTGTGATTGCATTGAGGACAGACAAACAGTATTGGTTTGTTAGCCAATCTATAGCAATCTGACTTCCAATGGCATTGCGGGCAGACAATTTTCCTGAAGGGAGATAGCGAATTTGTTGAGTTCAATTCGTTACCGCCTGCTAGTACCCCGATGATTTTGTCGAACCATGCATCGCTCTCCTCCTTTTTCAAGCCCTTTACATGGCTTTCCTTCTTAAACTTTTCCAGTTCCGACTTCAAACTGTTTAGTTCTTGATATTTAGCGTTCAATTCGTCGTCTAGAAGAACCACAGCATCGTCGTTCTGGTCTTCACCGGACGAAAATCGTTGGATGATTGAGCTTGTAGCATTGTAGTGGGTCTCCTCTTTCAGTTTCTCGAGTTTCTTTTGATGTACGGCACGTAGCTTGCCCAACTTGCGTAATCTGTTGTTGTTGTAGAACGCATAGAGTTTGGTTAAAGCCCATTTGATCAGGATCAGCGAGCCTAGGCATAGAACCGCGCTTATGACAAGATACGGCCAATAGCCATGGTGCTTCCAGTACGTGTAGCTCAGGGTTAACACCGTGAAGGCAACGCCGTAAAAGGTCAGATTAGACTGCCATTGATTCAAGATCGACTGGCTTTTCTTCAACGCGACGTCTAGCTGATGAATACGTGAGGTTATTTGTGAGAGATCTGCAGTGTACTTCGTTACAAAGTCCTTATCATTGCGGGTGCCTCGGATCCAGTTCCCCAATGCGCTAAACATCGTCACTATTGATCTTTTGTTTCTGGCCTTCTCCCCTGTGCTTTTGCTTTTCTAAAGCGTACTCATCAATGTAAGCAATTCAACTTTTATTTTTCCTTTAATCGTTTTCAGTAGTCACTAATAGCATAAGCAAAGAGAGACAAAAAAAAAATAACACTCATAGAGCTCAGCAAACCGCTGACACTGTAAAAATGCCCAGTGTGAGGATAGATACTACCCAATGGCAAAAACTGACGCAGTCTCCAGGGAAGCAAGTCAGCGTGATAACACCGCTGGGGATGACGATGCTGGAGATCCAAGGTGAACTGGAGTTGCCCAAAGACTTCGCATCACTCGCTAAAGACGACTCCTCTCATGATGGGAGATTTAGTGTACAAGGTGGTCAGACTATAGTACGGTTTGGGTCGCTACAGATTGACGGAGAGAGGGCCACATTATTTGTCGGCAAGAAACAACGTCTCCTGGGGAAAGTGACAAAATTGGACGTGCCGATGGGAGTAATGCACTTCAACTCGAGGGATAATAAGGTCGAGTTAGTAGACATAATGAAATATAAAATTATCTTCAAAGATAGGCCTTTACCTATTATGTAAATATTTAGTTATTGTTCGGATATTTTTGTTTGGCTCTACTGTCTGTGTAGAGTGTATATATAGTAAAACCCAAGAAGAATGGACAAGACAATGGATAAGACCATGTTGAACTTGTACTCTTCTTCTTGCTCGGTTGGTACCAATTCGTCATCGTACCTGGATCTTTCCTTGACCTTCAAGAAAATTGGAGTTTCGTTTGGTTTCACATTAGGAGGAAGTTTATCTTGATACATTTCTTCCATGAATTGTTCGATCTTGGAGATCTGAATGTTCAACTTTAAGAAATTTGGGTCCTGTACGGCCAACTTGGATTTGATATCACGTAAATAGTAATCAAAGATCTCAACACAGCCACGTAGGGACCTTGATTTCAAAATTAAATAACAGGTGGTGCCCTTACGGATCTTTACGTTACCATGTAGCACTTCACGGTTGTTGAACACCAGGGCCAATGTGGCAATGGCCATGACTTGTGGGATGGCACAAAACTGGAAAGTGGATTGCTCGTGAATACTGGCCAGATAGGTCAACACATCGATGACATGGCCCAATGCGTTTAAAACGAGATGATTTATACAATCCAGGCCCAGTTGCTCGTCTTGAGGTTTCATAAAGTCCTTCAACTGAGGAACATATTGAGACCAGATTTCCTTGGGCCAGAAGGATCTGCCATCGACCAAATCTTCGTTGTAGTCTCTGATGATGTTTGTCTTTTGCAAGAAAAGACCCATGCTTTCATACAACTGTTCGTTGGAATACAACGATTCGTTGGCAAACCTGGCAATGATGATCAAACGGGTTAGCCCATCTCCGACCAAGCCGGCCACGTAGTGACAGTAGACGTCGTAGTCGTGGACGGTTTGCAACCCATTCAGGTTATAGTTTTCGTCCAATATGTAGTCTGCCATACCATTGCCCATTTTTTCGGTGATCTCTTTGATGACGTCCTGGTACTCCGGCTTCAACTTGTGGAATTCGATAAGGATCGATTCGAAATCCGTCAAAACGGCTCTGTCCTTCACGTCGGGGGCATTGCCGTCAAACCTCCATTTGGTCAACAGCAATTTTTCGTGGAAATGACGCAACAAGTCGATTTTCAAATCGTGTTCAATGGACATGTCGTCTTCGATGGTGTCCAAGGCTCTCAAAATTAAATAGAAAAGAGTAACACAGTTTCTCAACTCTGGATGCAACTCCCTGATCACAGCCGCAAAGGATCTGGAGGTCAGGTTTAACAGTTCGAAACAGTGCAAGAGATATGGAGACGTGGATTGATCATAGATGGAAAATAGCGGTGTTCTGCAAAACTTCAGCTTCAAAGCTGCTTTCAACTCGATCGGATGTAACGCCAATTGTAATAGCTTCCCCATACTGCGCGTGTATTTATGTGTGTTCGTGTGATGTGAGTGTCTGTTCCCAGCCTCTTGTATTTGCATTGGACGCTCTTCTTTGCCCCTGTCCTGTCTTTCCTTTTATATAGCCCGTGGTCGTGTGGTCGCTGCTCGTTTAGGCACTAAGCCCAAAACCGATAACGCCTTCCGATGTAAAGTGCAGAGGAAAAGAGGAAGGGCAAACAAAGCAGGATGGTAAGTCGCCACTATTGCTGAATTTTGACTATGATAAGTACTGGTTCAGGGCACGCCAGGCTGCGGGCTCACTCTGCGTGAGCAACGCTTGCTGTTCTTGCGGAAGAAGGGCTCCCAGGACCCATCGGGAAACGCTGGCAGGGTCCCTGGAATTGGACCCTGGGTCTCTACCGATTCCCACGGCCAGCTTGGCAAAGGGCACACGGCCACCACTACATTTCACCAGGCTTCGTAGCCCATTGTGGCCTCTAATGCTGGCGCTGGCGGCTCTCAATTGCACTTTGCCACACGCCACGCCCAATTCGTCGTGGATAACTACGTGTCTAGCCTGGTGCTTGGCGTACCGGGCCCACACCTTGCACACCTGTTCTCCACTCAAGTTCATGTACTGACCGTCCGACCTCAGTAGTGTGCAGTGCTCGCCTTCTATATAGTGCACTTTGCCACCCGTGTGAGGCACAGGAGAGTAAGTTCTGTCCTGCAGACCAAGACGCTTCCGCAGGAGTTCCAGCATGTAGAGACCTACGTTGTGGCGCGTGCCAGCATACTGCGGTTCCGGATTACCTATCCCAGTCAGTATCAGTCTCCACTTACCGCACATTGTACTAGTATAGAGGGTATGGGCTTGTCTTCTTTTGTAGTTATTTGGTGTAGTATGGGGCTAGTTCGAGATTACTGGCAAGCCGCCGGGCCTTTTTGCGCTGGGCGATCTTTACACGTAGTTTTAGTAGCCAATAAGTAGAAGAAGAGTGGAAGAAGTGGAAGAAACAAGGCAAAGCATGGGCAAGATAACGATGATTGGCTTGCTGGCGTATTGCACACTGGATGCCGTGTTACTGGGTGCGGTCGCACAAGACACGGTGCCCCAGATCGGTATTGACGAGAGCTTGCGGTATCCGTACGACGAAACGCTGGTTTTGAAGCCGCTGCCCAATAACGACCTGCTGGTTTCGTTCAAGTTCCAACTACAGTCGGAGCCATTTGACCCGAGCGTGTCTTCAACTTCATTTGATGCGTACGAACACTACACGACTTTCCCCCGGGCCATCCCACCTCTGTTGCAGTCGACTGCCACGCGTCAGTTACATCTAAGATTCACCAAAGGGTTCTGGGATGCTCTGTCGTGGGGACAGTTGCCGCATGCTGGGAAACAGGCGGGTGCCTCAGGTGTGGAATTGTGGTCTCAAGTGCAGGCTGCCGATCAGGAGCAGGCGTTCCATAATTGGAAGAAACTGGCCAATTCTTTGAGTGGGTTGTTCTGTTCTTCTTTGAACTTCGTTGACGAGTCCAGAACAACCTTCCCGCGCAAGTCTTATGCGTCTGATACATCGTCTCCTCTCTTCAACGAAACGGAGAAGTTGTACTTGATGAGAGCGTCTCTGCCTAATGAGCCCATCTGTACGGAGAATTTGACCCCGTTTATAAAATTATTGCCCACCAGGGGGAACTCTGGTTTGACGTCTCTCTTGGACGGCCATAAGCTGTTCGATTCTCTTTGGAACAGTATCTCCCTGGACGTAACCACTCTTTGCCCCGAAGATGGCGACGCACTGTGCCACTATGAAATGGAGGCACACGTCGAGATGGTCATGCACGTTCCTTCTGCCTTGGCCAGAAACGAGAGACCTATTCCCAAGCCCTTGGATGGAAGCACCTTGCGTTGTGACACGGATAAACCATTTGATTCATATCAATGTTTCCCCCTACCGGAACCTTCGGAAACACACTTTAAACTGTCCCAACTGTTTGCCAAGCCGGTAAATAATGGCAACTTGTTTGCTAATAGGCCCACGAGGATTTGTGCGGACGTGGACCGCTCCACCTGGACCACATTTTTGTCAGTTGATGATACAGTCTTCAGCACGCACGACAATTGCTTTGACTTGTCGAATGACCAAAATGGAAGTGGCTCGGGCTACGACTTTGTTTTGGAATCAACAGACACTACCCAGGTCTCCCCCGTGGATCCCGTTCCTATTCATGTGAGCAGATCCCTGACGGGCAACGGTCAAGACCGTGGCGGGATGCGTGTTGTATTCCATAACGACAACGATACCCCTGTCAATCTGATATACTTTGAATCTTTGCCCTGGTTCATCAGAGTTTATTTATCCTCTTTGCAAATTACTTCCACCACTTATCCGCAACCACAAGAGAGTGATATCATCATGGACAAATATTACCTGCAAGCGGCCGACAGACAAAGACCCGCTCACCTGGAGTTCACAATGTCAATTCCTGCTCATTCGGACATCGTCATGACCTATCAATTTGATAAAGCTCTTCTGCAATTTGCCGAGTATCCACCAGATGCCAATCACGGCTTTGAAATCGACGCTGCTGTCATCACTGTGTTGTCTCCGGAATCTGAATTACCTGTGTATGAAATGAGAACCTCTACTTTATTGTTGTCTCTCTCTACCCCTGACTTCAGTATGCCATATAACGTCATTATCCTGACGTCCACCATCATGGGGCTCATGTTCGGCATGCTATACAATCTGATGGTCAAGAGAATAGTCACTGTCGAGGAAGCTGATAGGATTTCGTTGCATTCTGGTCTAAAATATAAATTGTTGAAATTGAAGGGAAAGATCCTGAAGAGGAAACAAACTAAAGCCGACTAGCATATCTATATGTGTATACTGATACGTAATTTTACATACTCTAGAAGCGCATACTCTCCGTTATTGGTCTCCTCTTCCTAAAAGGGATCCTCGTATGGATCTTCCTCATCGTAGTCATCATCCTTTTCATATTCATAAACAATAGCGCCTCCTTGTCCAAAGCTTTGCGCCTCCAGGAAGGGCAATGCAACTTGGTCTTTGGCTAGCTTTTGCTTATTGGATGTACCTAAGTTGAACGTAGTTAGCCCCTGTAACATATCGGGGGTTTCCAGTTCATTACCCCCGTCCGCCTCCTCTTGCCTTGTGCTCAATGATAATTCATATTCGTGGTTCTTCGAATCTATCGTAAAGTCGTATTCGAGTGATCTGCCTGACTTCCTTTTATTGACGAAGCGTAATTGATAAATTTCGTTATTCAGCCCACGGGGAATCCTAAATTCATTCAATAATTCACCCACCTCCTCGGTATCGAGATTGCCAGCCAATGCCACTTCAATATCCAAAATTGTAGTGGCCATAAACTGTAGTAGAGTCAGCTTATCCGGATAATTGTTATTTCCGCCAGGTATTACCGCATGATCATCATCTGTAATATCTTTATGATACGTAGCGATTATTGTGCAATGAGGCGACGCAATCTCGGACAAAAACCTTGTTATAAGATCTGTAGGAATATAATTCAAGGAATCTATGATAACCATGTGTTTCTTGGCCTGCGTGGCAGTAGCGGCCGGTAAATATGATGTAATTTGCCTCACCACATGCACGAAATCCATCTGGGCAGCATCGATAAACTGAGTGCAGTAAGATGGAACGTTTACCGTTTCAAATGAAATGTATACAACGGGGCACTCGTTGCCTTTGCTCTTGCTTTGATGGATAAACTCTTGAATTAGCCTGTGTGACGTCTGGGCCATGGAATCCAAACATAAAATCAAAGGAGAGCTCTCCGTAAGTGATAAAACTCTTTTGAAAAGAATCACAGGGTTATGTGATGAGCTGGCCATTATATGTAGTGTTTGCTGTGGATGTACCAATGCAATACCTTATGGAGCTACCAAAATTTGCTTAGTAGTTGCATTTTGTGTAGTAAATGAAGGCATCGCTTCTTAATTTGGAATTTTTCAAAGTGACCCGCCCTATCAGATCTCAATCTAGGCAACAATAATAACATCGAAAGTCCTCCCAATGAATCATCGGTCGGAGAGAGAGTATCATAGTGAGTAGAAGGGCTTAGAACTTGTTTCATTATTTTGAGAGCGCATCTGATTTGTGGATTCTTTCAAATTACATCCAACGAAACTTATTGCATGCATTAGAGAGTAAAACACGCATTATGCAAGAGATTTATGGACCTCAGCCGTTGAAGCCACTCAATACGGTGATGAGACATGGATTTGAAGAGCAATACCAAAGTGAGCAGCTCTTGCAATCACTCGCAAACGATTTCATATTCTACTTTGATAACAAACGGCACAGAACTAATGGGAACCCGATTCTTGAAGAGGAGAAACAACGGGATATAAGTCGTTACTACCAGCCGATCACCGATTGGAAAATTATGAAAGATCGTCAAAAGACGGTAAGTGCGGCACTTCTATTATGTTTAAATTTGGGTGTGGACCCCCCAGACGTTATGAAAACACATCCATGTGCCAGGGTAGAAGCATGGGTTGATCCTTTAAATTTCCAGGATTCAAAGAAAGCCATAGAACAAATTGGTAAGAATCTACAGGCACAATACGAAACCCTGTCCTTGAGAACACGCTATAAGCAGAGTTTGGATCCGTGTGTGGAGGATGTAAAACGGTTTTGCAACTCATTGAGAAGAACTTCTAAAGAGGATAGGATTCTTTTCCATTACAATGGACACGGGGTGCCCAAGCCTACAAAATCAGGTGAAATATGGGTTTTTAATAGGGGATATACTCAATATATCCCCGTATCATTGTATGACTTGCAAACCTGGTTAGGTGCGCCATGCATATTCGTCTATGATTGCAACAGTGCCGAAAATATATTGATCAATTTCCAGAAGTTTGTACAAAAGAGAATCAAAGACGATGAAGATGGAAATCACGATGTGGCTGCACCATCACCAACTTCAGCTTATCAAGACTGCTTCCAATTAGCTTCTTGCACATCGGATGAGCTTTTACTCATGAGCCCTGAACTGCCCGCAGATTTGTTCAGTTGTTGTTTGACTTGTCCAATAGAGATTAGTATCCGTATCTTTCTCATGCAATCGCCTTTGAAGGATTCCAAGTATAAGATTTTCTTTGAGAACGCTACCTCGAAGCAATCGTTTGGTGATAGTAAGAATTCCTTTAAGTCTAAAATACCCAACGTTAATATTCCTGGCATGCTGTCAGATAGAAGAACACCATTAGGAGAATTAAATTGGATTTTTACGGCGATAACGGATACCATTGCATGGACCTCCCTTCCTCGACCACTTTTCAAAAAGTTATTCAGACATGACTTAATGATTGCTGCGCTTTTCAGAAATTTTCTTCTAGCCAAAAGGATAATGCCGTGGTACAATTGTCATCCTGTGTCTGATCCAGAATTACCAGATAGTATAACTACACATCCAATGTGGAAATCTTGGGATTTGGCCATGGATGAAGTGTTAACTAAGATAGTCATTGACCTGAAAAATGCTCCTCCAGCCACTGTCTTGGAGAGTCAGATGATCTTACAACAACAGGAAACTTTGCAAAATAATGGCAATTCTAAATCAAATGCTCAAGATACAAAGGAAGGAAGTATACAAACACAATCGAGATTTGCTGTTGCGAATTTAAGCACAATGTCGCTGGTGAATAATCCTGCTCTTCAATCGAGGAAATCGATATCTTTGCAAAGCTCGCAACAGCAGCAGCAGCAGCAGCAGCAGCAGCAGCAGCAATTCACAGGATTTTTTGAACAGAATCTGACTGCTTTTGAATTGTGGTTGAAATATGCTTCAAATGTGAGGCATCCACCTGAGCAGCTTCCCATTGTTTTGCAGGTTCTGCTGTCACAAGTACATCGTATACGCGCGTTGGTACTTTTATCCAGATTTTTGGATCTAGGACCATGGGCAGTATACCTGTCACTTTCCATTGGTATCTTCCCCTACGTATTGAAATTATTACAAAGTCCAGCTCCAGAACTGAAGCCCATTTTGGTATTTATATGGGCGCGCATCATGTCAATAGACTATAAGAATACACAAGGTGAATTGATCAAAGAAAAGGGATATATGTATTTTGTAACGGTATTGGTGCCTGATTGGGGAGTTAGTGGTGCTTCGACTACAAACGGCTCAGCTATGATAAATGGCGGGAATCCATTAACAATGACCGCGTCACAGAACATAAACGGCCCAACATCAAGATATCATGATCGCCAGCAAATTAATAGGACGTCTAATCTAGGCCATAGTAGTTTTCCATTCTATCATTCTAACGACACTACAGATGAACAAAAGGCCATGGCTGTGTTTGTGTTGGCATCATTCGTTAGAAACTTTCCTCTTGGACAAAAGAATTGCTTTAGTTTGGAATTAGTCGACAAACTGTGCTTTTATATTGAAAATTCGGAGATACCTCTATTAAGACAGTGGTGTATTATTTTACTTGGTTTATTGTTCGCTGATAATCCTCTGAACAGATTTGTTTGTATGAACACTGGTGCTGTTGGAATATTGTTGAAATCCTTAAAAGACCCTGTTTCAGAAGTCAGAACTGCTTCCATATTTGCATTAAAACACTTCATTTCTGGATTTCAAGATTCAGAAGTAATATTGAGGTTGCAGCAAGAGTTTGAAGAACAGTATCAGCAATTACATTCGCAATTACAACATCTTCAGAATCAGTCGCATCTTCAACAGCAGCAATCTCAGCAGCAACAGCAACATCTTGAACAGCAGCAAATGAAAATTGAGAAGCAAATTCGTCATTATCAAGTTATGCAAAACCAATTGGAGGTAATTGATTTGAGGAAGTTGAAGAGACAAGAAATTGCCAACCTAATCTCCATTCTACCCTTAATTAATGATGGCTCACCATTGGTCCGTAAGGAACTTATTATATATTTTTCGCATATTGTGAATCGCTATTCGAATTTCTTCATTGTGGTTGTATTCAACGACCTGTTAGAAGAAATAAAACAAGTAGAGAAAACCGATATCAATACCAGAAATGCTCCTGATAAGTATTCAGTCAGTCATGGTTCGATTTTCTATACTGTTTGGAAATCTCTTCTGATTTTAGCGGAAGATCCCTTTTTAGAGAACAAGGAATTGGCTAAGCAGGTTATAGATTATATTTTGCTCGAATTAAGCGTCCAAAAAGAGCTCAGCGGGCCCTTTGCTCTCATGGAAAAGTTTTTATCGAAAAGAAGTTCTAATGCTAACCAAAGTGGTAAATTTGGTTTCAATTCTTCACAAGTTCAATTTGTGAAAAGTTCATTGAAATCATTTTCACCGAATGGGAAAGTAGATAATAATGCACCCAAAAAAGAAGAACGGCAACATGATCCTAAGACATCACATCCTATACAAACTTCTTTATCTAAGCTTTTCCAAAGTCTTGGTTTCAGCGAAGGGAACAGCGACCGTGATACTCAATCATCAAGCACGCCCATGAAATCTAATACTTCGAAAAAGAGCCCATCGGGCTTATTCTTATTGAACGGTAATAACAATCTTTACCCAACTGCCTGTACACCAAGGTTTCGTAAATATACTGAACCCCTGAAGATGCCATTAAAGAGTACTTTCTTAGACTATTCGCGTGAATATTTTCAAGAACCACAAATGAAGAAACAAGAGGCAGATGAACCTGGCAGTGTTGAATACAATGCTAGGTTGTGGAGACGTAATAGGAACGAGACGATTATTCAAGAAACACAAGGAGAGAAAAAGTTATCGATATATGGAAGTTGGTCCAAGAAATTGATTAGCTTGAACAATAAAAGTCAACCAAAATTGATGAAGTTTACACAATTTGAAGACCAGCTTGTTACAGCCGATGACAGGAGTACGATTACTGTATTTGACTGGGAGAAAGGAAAAACTTTGTCTAAATTTTCCAACGGTACTCCTTTCGGTACGAAAGTCACTGATCTGAAACTTATCAACGAGGATGATTCCGCTCTTCTATTGACAGGGTCATCGGATGGTGTTATCAAAATATATAGGAACTTCCAAGACGTTGATGCTTTTGAAATTGTATCTGCTTGGAGAGGTTTAACCGATATGCTATTAACTCCTAGATCTACAGGTTTATTGACCGAGTGGTTACAGATTAGAGGTTCTCTATTAACTACTGGCGATGTAAAGGTCATTCGCGTTTGGGATGCGCATACGGAGACCGTAGAAGTAGATATTCCGGCAAAAACATCCTCTTTAATTACATCACTTACAGCTGATCAGTTGGCTGGTAATATTTTTGTAGCAGGTTTTGCAGATGGTTCCTTAAGAGTGTATGATCGTCGTCTAGATCCAAGAGATTCGATGATACGTCGCTGGAGGGCTGGAAATGAGAAACAGGGTGTTTGGATCAACAATGTTCACTTACAAAGGGGTGGTTACAGAGAATTGATTAGTGGGGCTACCAACGGCGTTGTTGAGTTATGGGATATAAGATCCGAGGATCCAGTGCAATCGTTTGTTGATCAAAATGTTACACCTCAGTATGGTTCTCAACTAAAACCAACTACAATGACATGTATGCAAGTCCATGAACATGCACCTATCATTGCGACAGGTACTAAACAAATCAAAATATGGACAACGTCTGGTGATCTTCTAAATTCTTTCAAAAACACGCATAACAATGGGGTCACTAGTACATTAGCTGCTACTGGTATTCCGACATCTTTATCATACTCTTCAACTTCAGACGCATTTTTATCTTCAATGGCTTTCCACCCTCATAGAATGATGATTGCTGCTACAAACTCTCACGATTCCATTGTGAATATTTACAAGTGCGAAGATGAAAGAACCGATTATTTTTAATTCATTTTTTTTTTCACTTTTATCTTAATGTAAAACAAAACAGATACATATAATCTATTACGTAATAAAAGTTGGCTAAAGTGCCCAGGTTGTAATCCTAAAAGTTCGACTATTGTATTGATGATTCGAAGAATAATTGAGACTAGAGGCAGGTCTTTCGCATTCTATAAAAGAGAGGTATCTAAATCGCACGCTGGCTGAACATACTAAATTTGTGCGATATAATAGTGAGTGTAGGAAACGCAATAAGTTCAATGTAATGGCTCATATTCTTCATGTTGAAAAGTAATCAACTATCCACCAATAATTCTTACAACAGATTGATTGATAGATTCAATTGGCCAGTAAAATCTTGTGACATTTGTTGGGATTCCATTTTTGATAAGGTTAATAATATTATGTATATAGGATATACTAGAAGTTCTCCTCATGGATTTAGGAATCCACGAAAGGGAATCAACACTTTTACATAATCTTATTCTTATTTCTTTCTTCATTTTATACGTCTTTATTCATTGATCCTATTGCATTATCAATCCTTGCACTTCAGCTTCCACTAAATTTGATGACTGTCCTGAATCTTATTTCACTGGTCTAATAATTTTTGTCATCTTCTTAACACCGTATATGATAATCTTCTAGCTACGTGATTGAATGTATTAATCAGCTGTACTAGTAATTGATGGATAGTTGATTATTGTTCCAACAACTAGTTTGGTGAATAATGATGAACCTACTTGTTCCAACACATAGATGTTTCCGTCGGGTTGATTATAACGTACTCTGTCGTCATATTGAACTAGCCAATTCCGAGATAGAATAGAGTATGTTGTATTACGGCTCGAGTAATACCGGATGTCTTGACAATCCTAAATTCGTTTAGGAGAGTAACTTGTTGTCAGACTTATTATTAACGTGATTCACAGAATGTTACTTATCCTATATAATCTATATAAGATCTGAATCTAACTAAAGGGTGGAAGCGCGGAATCTCGGATCTAAACTAATTGTTCAGGTATTTATACGTTTGGTTGGTTTGGTTCATCTTAGGCAAGTAGGCTGCCTAGTATACTCAATCTTGTCTGTTTTGGAACTATTGTTTCGTACGTGTTTCATACATGTTTTATGTCTAGGTTGATAAATCTAGTAATGCTGAGGTATCTCATTTTGAGATACAACAGAGTATATCAAATCCGTTCCAATAGTGTAGCGGCTATCACGTTGCCTTCACACGGCAAAGGTCCCGAGTTCGATCCTCGGTTGGAACATTTATTTTTTACAATTTTTTCCGATTTATTACCATCTACCAAATTATTGATGGCATTTAGTGAGCATTTCCTTTTTTGGGCCAATCAAAGGGCCTTTCCCATTTCCTATTCAATGAAATCTCTGTCTTCCAGAATTGCCCTTTTGTTTTTTAGAAGTGCGACAGCAATTCCGTCCGACACAGTCGCTGTGGAAAAAAAAAATTACCACAAACTACTAAGTACGACTAAGAACAAAACTTTTTCTTTACGAACGGGAGAATAATTAAGGGTTTTTTATCAATCTGTATCACTTTCCTCGTTGAATTCTAATCTACTAGTGTCAGAATTTTGGGCCTTTCATAAAACAGCAGAGTATATGGATATGAATCAAAACTACGCACAGCTTTCTATTCCTGAACTGAAGGAGGCAAGGGCTTCAAAATTAAACAAAATGAACAACTTTCGAAGCTCTCCTATTGCTGAAATAATCAATAAAATACCGCTTGATTACGGGAAAATACATAATACAACATTTCCTGAGTGCAATCCAGTACTAAGAAGACGACAACATGAACAATGGCCTG
Source organism: Saccharomyces kudriavzevii IFO 1802 (assembly GCF_947243775.1). NCBI lineage: Eukaryota > Fungi > Ascomycota > Saccharomycetes > Saccharomycetales > Saccharomycetaceae > Saccharomyces > Saccharomyces kudriavzevii. The sequence continues at coordinate 450,603 of NC_079279.1, read as the reverse complement.
TGCACGAAAATCCAATGCGGATCGCTGATAGTATGTCTCCACAGATATCTTCCATTAATTGTTTGCCCAATTTGTATCCGTACGGTTCACTTTCATTACCGAATCCTTATTTATCATATATAAATCATGTTGAAAAAGCTAACCATCAGGACGTGAAATTTAAAAACTGGAGTATTCTACATAATCACAATAATGGATTAGACATTCCAACCCATTTCAATCCACGGACAACTCAAAATATGCCGTGTTCCGAAAAGGTGGAAACTTGGCTCGAGAGATTGCCGATCTTTGTGGGCTTTGACGGATACTTATTTACAAACTGCTTTGATTATGAGTATATGCTGGATTGGGAAGAAACTGAGTTCACCTTCGAAAAAACAACATGCATGGAGACTGATTATTCTAGAGCTTTAACTGATACTGATATTATACACATTCAAGAGAAAAAAATTGAAACCTTGATAAGAAACCAGTATTTAAAGGAGTATGAATTTTCACAAAAAGATTTCGAATTTTGAAGAGAAATTTTTATATTTATATAAAACTTTGTATAAAAACCAAAATAAATTGATTATTCTTTTTGAGTGTATAATATTTCAATTAATCTAGAATATATAAATAGATATTAAATGTACAACAATAAGTAAGGTCTTGAAGAAGCTATTCCACTACTATTTAGATTGGGCTTTTCCAGACGTTTTCGTCCAAATTTTGCTTTGCATCATCCAATGCCGCAGCAAGAACTTTACTTTCTTCACTAGCAGATTCTGGTTTTATTTGAGTTTTTTTAGTGGATAGATTTCTCAAACTAGCTGCGTTGATATTTATATTTCTCTTAGCGCTCCTTAAAACTAAGGAATCATTGGATTCTAGGTTTTCTTTTCTTTTTCCATGAAATGATTCCTGTTGAACATTTGCAGTTGAGGGGTAATTATCCCTTTCTTCCTTTTCTTCTTGATTAGAAGGTCTTACTAATTGATCTGGTTCAGCTTCTTTAGCAGATAAGAACTTATTTGAAGTAATAGGATTGTTTTCTACTGAACTGTAATCCGAGAGGACCTCGTTCCAGACATTTTCTTGTAGACCAGCGAGCTCAGGTCGCGAACTTTGCAGTTCTTCCTCAAGTGGCGCTACGCCAAAACGCAATTTTTCATACAAATTATTCATTAATGAATCGTTAAATCCTGCTACCCCTGTTCTCATATTAACAAACTTTTGAATGTTGTTTGTCGGATCTGGATTAGTTTTTGCCCAAAACTTATCAAACCTTCTTTTCCTAATTCTTTCTAACTCTTCGGAGAATTCTAGGGTGTCAATATTTTGTAAAGTTGACAAGGATTCCTGTAAGTATCTTCTTGAAACATCTTTCATATCCGAACAATTTTCATAGTATTCAAAAGCCAAATTCATGAATAGTTGTCTTGTTGTAATTGCTATTGCATGTTTGTAGTGTCGTTTTACAACATCAAATGATTTTTGTGAAGATATTACCTTTTCTCTTAGGACCTCAGTATCTTCATGTTTTTCACTTTTATGTTCTCTTGATTTTGCATACTTTTTCAAATCATTTTTCAAGATATTCCCCTCATTGATTAGCTGAGTCTCTCTCATACAGATAAATTCAAAATTATTCGAAATTTCTCTCAAGCAGTCTGAGATATTCTGTTCGAAGAGGATATCTTGCTCAAAAATCTTTTCGATTTCATGGATTAATGAAATTGTGTCAGGATCCTCAAAATTCGAGCTCTGTAGCCACATTAAGATGTCTTTCAGGAATTTTTCTTCTGTTTTCCAGACCTCTTTCTTTTTAGCAGAAATACAATCGATTCTTCTTTTTATCGTTTGTAAGGTGACAGTCCTTAATGATAAACTACTAGGAAAGGTTGAAGTTATGTTACCAAATTTTGTGGAAGAGTTCAAATAGGGATCATCGTATTTGTTAGTGATGAAAAGGTCCTTCAATAAAGGTATTTCTTGCGTGGGCCATTGTCGATAAGGCGAATTGGGGCGTTCAGATTGCTGCTTTGGATTTTGATTGGGTTGCGATTCTGTATTTTCATCATTATTTCCAGTTAAAAATGTCTTAAGGCTGCTTTGAAACGGACCAGATTCATCTTCACTGGGCAAAAAAAAATTGTTTGTAATATCCTCACCCTCTCCATAATCATCATTGTTAAAGGCTGTCATGTCTGATTGTGGGTAAAGAATTCTGTTAAAAATTTTAGGGACTTCTTCTTCCTCCTGATGATCGTTACTTTTTCCACTTTGTAACCATTTGCGCATCCTTTCCCTAAATTTTGTTGGCCTTTTCTGCTTCGACTGTTTTGAAGGTGATGATGTGGGTTTTTCCTGGGATGGATCATCCTCGTATGCACCAGAACGTCTCATTGTTGCTAAATTGGTCTCTTCTTTTCCTTTCTTATACGCTATAGTAACATTTCAGCAAAACATCTTTTTTCCATCTAGTTTATTTTGTGTCGCAAGATCTTCTTTCATCCTTCTTCGCACGTCAAAAAAAAAAAATGGAGATGGTTCTCAGAGACTCATTTATAAATTTTAATACTGTGAAAAATACATAACTTCATATCCTATTTATATTTCATTTAGATTTATTTACTGTTGTTATTATCATTATTATTATGATGATAATTTACTTTTATTAATTTTTTTTTGGTTTATCTTCAGATTGTGGATTCCTCTTAAGCTTGGTATGTGGAGGAAGAAACATTACCACCGTGACCAGTCCAGTTGACGTGGATATCCTTATCTACGGGCAAGTTGTCGGAAGCACATTCTGGTAAGACTCTGAAAGTGTGAGCACCGAAGTAATCACGTTGAGCTTGGAGTAAGTTGGCTGGTAGTCTTTCAGATCTGTACCCATCGTAGAATGATAAAGCGGTGGAAAAGGCTGGGGTTGGGATACCGTAGGTGGTAGCCAATGCAATGGACTTTCTCCAACCGGATTGGGCCTTGGTGACAGCATCAGCGAAGAACTTGTTGAACAACAGGTTTTCCAAGTCTGGTTCCTGTTTGTAAGCCTTTGTGATTTCAGCTAAGAAAACAGATCTGATGATACAACCACCTCTCCACATCAGGGCAATGGCAGGGTTGTTTAGTTTCCAGCCGTAAGTAGCGGCTGCTTCACGAATCAACATGAAACCTTGAGCGTAGGAGATAATCTTGGAAGCATACAAAGCTTGTTCCAAGTCATCGACAAATTGTTGTCTGTCTTTGACGAGGTCCTTTGGAACTTCTGGGCCTGGTAGGACTTTGGAAGCTCTGATTCTCTCACTTTTTAAAGCAGATAGACAACGGGCAAACACAGCTTCACCGATCAAGGTGACTGGCATACCCAAGTCCAAAGCGTTGATGGCAGTCCACTTACCGGTACCTTTTTGACCAGCAGTATCCATGATTTTTTCAACCAATGGCTTACCGTCGACGTCATCGAACTTCAGAATATCCCTGGTGATTTCAACCAAGAAAGAGTCCAAGACACCCTTGTTCCATTTGGTGAAGACTTCGCTGATTTCCTTATCTGTGAATCCACCCAATCTCTTCATGATATCGTAGGCTTCACAAATCAATTGCATGTCACCGTATTCGATACCGTTGTGGACCATCTTGACGTAGTGACCGGCACCGGCTGGGCCAACCCATTCACAACATGGTTCACCATCTGACTTAGCAGAGATAGATTGGAAAATGTTTTTGATGTGTGGCCAAGCTTCTTCGGAACCACCTGGCATCAAAGAAGGACCGTAACGAGCACCCTCTTCACCACCGGAGACACCGGAACCGACAAAAAGAATACCATGCTTCTTCAATTCCTCGTAGCGTCTGTTAGTGTCTGGGAAATGAGAGTTACCACCATCAATGATGATGTCACCCTTTTCTAGAAGTGGAACGATTTTATTGATCAAAGCGTCAACTGGAGCTCCGGCCTTAACCAAAAGCATGACCTTTCTAGGTCTCTTCAACTTAGAGATGAAGTCTTCGATGGAGGTAGCACCGATAATAGACTTGCCCTTGGCTTCGTTGGCTAAGAAATGCTCAACCTTTGATTGAGTTCTGTTGTAAGCACAAACGGTGAACCCATGGTCAGCAGCGTTTAAGATCAAGTTTTGACCCATGACGGCCAAACCAATCAAACCGAAATCAGCAGACATGTTATTTGTAGTTTTTGTATAGGAAGAGTTTATTTGTAAATGCGACGACACAAGCGTATTTGTTTCAGGCTACTTGTTCTATTATGTAATAAAGGGCCTCACTGGAAAAAAGGATAATGTGCGAAAAAGAAACAAGCACAAAGGAATATCTTACCATACTGCTTTAACGAATATTAGACCCATTTATATAATACAGCCTCGAGGCCCACCAAGCCCAAAGGCAAGACCGCGTGGACAGCCAGGACAAAGCACCGCGTAACACCGAGGCACCGTAGCGTAACACCGACAACCACAATAGGCAGAAAGCAGCAATCTGAGGCACGAGGGAAGAACATATAGGCATATGATTTACTCGGTAAGCATGTAGCATGCATGGGGTTATATAGAAGGGCGGTCGTTGACGTTGATGGGGAGGAAAAGGCCGCTCTTGCGTCTAGGTTTCTCTGGGGTTGTCGGAATAGAACTAGTTTTGAAAGGCCGTGGGATGAATGGGCCATCGTGGTTATTTGGTGGCGGGTTAGACGTAGAAGATGAAAGTGGAGCGGTGTCCTTTATGATTATGGTGGGTGGATCTGTGAGGGCAGTAGGCGTTGGCGTAGCGGTAGTGTCGTTATCGACCAGCCTTTGCAAGGTTTTTAGTGTGTCTTGATTGATAAAAAACGTATATAGCGCTGGCGACAAGATCTTGATGTCCATTGGGCTCTGCAAGCCTGTTCTTCTTATGAAGTGGTGCGCCAATGGGATGTCTATATCACTGTAGTCTACAAACAGGTTGCGGACGGTTTGCGGTGGGAGTGAGGACTCGGCGTTGAGAAGTTGAAAATGTCTTGCTAACTCGTGTAGGAATCTTAAGGAGCTCGTTGAGAATTGTTCACACAAGGGAATCAACGGCTCTTCTGCTTTGACCAAGATATCGTAATGGCTTGAAGGTACTAGACTATCAGGTAGCTCTAATAGCCATAATTTGATGAGTCCGACGAAATCATTGGTCACGTAGGTGTGTGATTTTTCCAAGAACTGGGCCGTTATGATGGAGTTTGTATTTTGGAAAGTTTTCGATTCTTTGAATTTCCCCAATAGATCTCTTTTCAAATTTGAGATCCTTATGAAATCAATATCATTGTGCCAGCTTTGTGTGATTTTCCCAGCATTTGGTTCTTTTTCAATCTGCCGCAGTATAATCTTGATTGTCTCTAAAGTGTCTGTGAAAGTCATGTCATCGCATATTTCGCTACCACAAAAAAACTTCTCACGTTTAATGGAGATTTCTTTGCAGGCATCCATTGGGTCATTTAACTCCAAGATGTTCCACTTTCGGAACGGTATGCCATTATCCCTAAGGAAAAAGCCTGTTATGTCGTCCTTTTTCTGGCACGGGTCTTCTTCCCGTGAAGAACACACTGGCCTTTTGGTAAATTGTTCACATCTTTGATGGAAAATCTTGTTAGATAACGCTAGACTTTGCTTGATTTCGTCGTCCATTTTAGAATAGTTTTTACAATAGTCGTAGATGGTTTTCTCTAATTGCACTTTAGAATACTCCAACTGGCAACATCTCGAAAAGAAATTATCCTGTAATGAACTTAATTGCTGCTTGAAGCTCTTCCAATCATTTTCGTTTATATCTTCACCCCCCGTTACATCACCGTCGTCGTCGTCCTGAAGACTAACTTTGCGAATCCAATCAGATATGGAAGTTTTGATGGAAGATACACTTAAGTTCTCTTCATGTTTATTATCAGTTGGTGTTAGATCGCCGTATGCTTTCTTAGTCCTTGGAGTGGCATCATAAATAATCTTATGCTTGTTAAAGATCTCACAATCCCAATAATAGTATTTTTGAAGGTCAAATCGCGAATTTTTACTGGAATAAAAGCTCAGGAAGTACCCCTTTATTATACCTAGATGAATAAATTCATTACCCATTCTATCAATATTAAACAAGGATAGGTCTAGTTTGGGCTCCAGTTTCTTCAATTCCTTGAATAACGACTGACCTTCAAAACTTTCATTTGGCAACCCGGGAACAGGAAACATACTTTTTTCCACTTTAACACTTCCCTTCAAGTCCAACAGAAATGACATAAACTGTTCGCTATTATCAAATTTCAATCTAGCATCCAGGGCGTAAGGGAATTCGCATGCAAACTCCAGCCCGAATACAGATGTTCCATCGCCATCGTTCTTGCCATTAGAAATATCAAGCGGATCTTTTATCGATGTCTTGACTTTCTTTAACTTATATATGTATCGAATTTTTTTTTCACACTCATTTAATGATTCTTTGACTTTGATTAAATCTTTAGCGTAAACTGAATACCGAGATGACAAATCGTTTTCTGCTTCACGAAGGAAACTTTCAGAATGATCTCTTAGTTCTTGTAACGGTATCTTACAATCACTCTCGATTTGGTCGGTGGATATAATACTAAAGCGTTCCCTCATGGATGCAAGTAGCTGTTTATTGATGGAATTAGTGGGTTCTAATTTTTGTAGGTTGTTTAACGATGGCTTCCAAAATTTGTCGGAAAAATCACTGTAAAATGCAATATCTTTACTCAACAAATCCTTCTGTCCCTTCATATGTCTTATAAATAATTTGATACCTGTCATGTAATCTTTAGTCCAATACGTATTCCTTACTAAAAGTTTAACAGAATCATGATTAATTGAGAGCTGGCTCGCCTTTTGAGAACCATCGCAACCGATGTTCGTTCTATCATGCTCTTCAGCTACCATAACAATTTTTCAGCTTTTCTTTATTGTTTTTGCTTCCACACAATAACAACAATTAATCCAGTAGAACTTAGCCAATGTTTTTGTTTATTTAGTCGTGATAGAATTGCAAACGTCAACAAAAAAAACAAAAATATGGAAAACTTAGAAAGGGTTCTTCCCCGTAATCAGTTAATTTGAATGAAATAGTACTTATTTTAACTTCTTTCTTTCTTGTATAAAGTAGCTTATAATGCACTACATATGATATATATTGAATACTCTGATAGAAATAATAAATACGCGTAAAAAAAAAAAAAGAGATCATTTCTAAACCGCCAATCTATCAAAGTCAGGTTCTATCTCGTAACCAAACACACGAGCAAGAGAATATATGTACTTCCTTACGGAGTTGATGACAACGCGGGCCAAACCAACAGCTCTTTTACGTAATCTTGGTTGGTTGTTCGTAATATCATCATTCTTCTTAGCCATGTGCTGCTCACTAGTCGTTGGTAACACGTAATCACCAGCTGATAGGGAAACGAACAAGGCAAATGGTATGAACCAAACGCATATACCGAAAAATGATGCCACCTCAGCAAAACTAGCACGTCTGCGTGGTATGTAATTTGGATCAAACTTGAACTGTGGTGGGACTTCTGTGTCATTGAAATACTTGAACCAGAAATAGTGATTCAGGACGACACATACGCAACTTAGTAAAAAGGTTGGGCTGGTTAGCGAGATAAAGGGGAAGCTCTCTAGGTTTTGATAGTACACTACGTAACATGCAATGGAGAAAAGTGTGAGTTTAAATGGAAAGCGGTCTAGTAGCAGTAGTAGTACTAATGTCAAAATTATACCGTAGATTGCCCTTGTTAAAAATCGTCTCGTGGGTTCTGTATGTTCTTCAACTAGTTCACTAATATAGTATAAACCCGATGCAATTGAAAGTGTCAAGAAAAGAAACCCTAAAACGGTCCCCACATAAGAAATCAATTCTAATAGCATGGTTCCCCCGGATAGATGCGCTCGCTTGCTTTCCTTCGCTTAGTTTGCCAACCATATATTTTGATTCAACTTTCACCATGCCCTTACTTAGCCTCTAGAAAAATCAAAAAGTTAGAAATGATGGGGGGGGAATAAACGGCAAGTAAAAAAAATGTTTCAAAAATGCATCCGAAGAATTGAACCAGCGATCTTTGCAATACAAGTGCCGGGCTTTACGTCTTCTACCACTGAACTACGGAGGCCAAAAATTTTAGGAAAAACGGATCTAATTATTAAACCAATCAACGATTTTACCAAATGACAGTTGGATCTTTTATTCGTTCCATAATTTACGTCATATTTCAACACCACAAATAATAATATCCTGGCAACACGCATAGTCCGTTATGCTAGTAAGCGAGGAACCATAGTCGAGTCTTGTTTAAGGAACAGTTCGAAAATATTCTCTCTTGTAGAGATAGAAATATGAGTTTTACAGGTGGGTAGAGTTTTGGCCGGGCGGGGCCTTTGAGTAAAGTGATCAACAGCCTTCTATATGTGCGGATTTGTTCCATTGTCCTGGAACGAATGTTTATGAAATAACAAACTTAGAAACGTGACTTCCTTCTTCCATACACACCTCTCGCACCCGCCAAGAAGAAAGTCTGTTAATATTTCATTAAAAATAATTAATCCTAAATATATTCATTCGTTAATTATATAGAGCGGGATACGGCAAAACTGTTCTTAACCCTGGTCAGTTTTTGTCCCAGCCGAGCTTGAGAGCTTCTTCGTATGTGGGATAGTCAATGTAGCCCTTGGCTGACATTGAGTAGAAAGTTGTTCTGTCATATTTGTTCAATGGTAAACCCTTTTCTAGACGGTCCACCAAGTCTGGGTTAGAAATGAAGAATCTGCCATAACCGATCAATGTTCTTGGATCCTTTACTTCCTCTCTAACGACTTCTGGGTGCAGAGCATAGTTACCGGCCCTGATGATGGCACCCTTCCAGATAGAGTAAACAAACTGGTTGCTACCTCCATCGTATGCACCTTCACCTTCAGCTAAGAACGGGTTAGTGACACGAGGTTCAACCAGGTGGACGAAAGCCAAACGTTTGCCGGCGTTAGCTCTCCTTTCTAATTCACCCAAAACGTAGGCATACTGAGCAACAATGCCGGTTTCAGCACCACCAGACATACTGTTAAAAACACCGTATGGGGATAATCTCAAACCAACTTTTTCTTGACCAATGGCTTCGACGATAGCATCAACGACCTCTAGGGTGAAGCGAGCTCTGTTCTCTATGGATCCACCGTACTCGTCGGTTCTGTTATTGGAATGAGGGTCTAAGAACTGGTTCAAGAGGTAGCCGTTGGCACTGTGGATTTCAACACCATCAGCACCGGCAGCAATAGAGTTCTTTGCGGCCTGGACGTACTCCTTGATGTATTGCTTGATTTCGTCCTTTGTTAGACTGTGCTGTGGGTTGTTGGCTTTCTTAGCCTTTTCTTCCTGTTCAGCACTCATGTAGACGTTGTCGGAAGCGGAATCGTAACGCAAACCGTCTCTGGCAAGGGTGTCTGGGAAAGCAGCCCAACCCAGGACCCATAATTGGACCCAGGCGAACGATTTCTTTTCATGGATAGCTTTGAAAATCTTGGTCCATTCCTTCATTTGTTCCTCAGACCAGATACCTGGAGCGTTGTCGTAACCACCAGATTGTGGGGAAATGAAAGTACCTTCAGTGATGATCAAGGTACCAGGTCTTTGAGCACGTTGGGTGTAGTATTCAACGGCCCAGTCCTTGTTTGGGACGTTGCCTGGGTGCTGAGCCCTCATTCTAGTCAATGGAGGAATAACGGCACGGTGTAGAAGTTCATTGTTACCAATCTTGATTGGTTTAAAAAGGTTGGTGTCATTCAAGGCTTGTGGCTTAAAATCTTTAACAAATGACATTTTGCTCGGATTCGGTGTGATGTTTTTTTGCTTCGTCTATATACTAGTTTACGCTACGAAACAAGAATGAAGGAGTCCTGCAATTGGAGATCTGTTCGACCTTTTATATTTTAGGAGACCACCAGGGAAGAAGGAGACCAAGATACCTCGAGGAAAGCACGTTTCAGGTACCCAAAAAGAAACGCGCTGCTGGAACAATATGGAAAAAGAAAGGCTGCCAAACAATGGCGACGATTTCTTACTCAGAAGGGAAGCTCTCACCGACTTCTCTCCGTTTTGCTTTACTAAGCGCACGAACGGAGGCGAACATGCCGCTTCCGTTCCGTGCCATATATTCATTTATTTGGTAATGATTATCCAGTCGTGGGTAACAATCTATGGAATAGGATCTGAGGTTGAACTAGAGTAATACTGAAGCACAGAACTTTATTACGTAATAATTTCTCCATGTTTTCGTCGCAATTTGCGTCTTTTTTGGGTTTGTTGGCGTCTTGGAGGGTGACCATCTCATGCTGCCCCAAGGAACTGGGTGATTTTGCTCCGCGTATTGACTTACAAGTTCCATTACATATTTTTTCCTCGTGAATTTGATGTTGACGTCCTACAGCATTGGTCATCTTCAAACGCTTAGTCATCTTCAAGCTCTCTTACTAATAAAGTACGGCAAGACGCTCCGCTGTCTTTGTTCTGAGGTGAATGCCCCAGTGGTAAAACGATGCGCGATTGGGCTGGATTTACCCGTAACTCGTTTCTTCAGATAAGAATTGACGTTACTTTATAGAATATCTATGCTTCATAAATAATACGTATGTGAGTTACACCGTAACTGACAAAGATTTATACCTTGCGGATGCATTGTTCTCGAGTGGTTACAATAAATATGATGAAATGAAAATGTACTGGGTGAACCTATGTCATACGAGCTTATCGACCCAGGAAACGTCAACGTTGTTTTCGTCCAAGATGTCTTGGTACGAGTCGCTGGCACCGAATAACTCTCTTGTTAATTGGTCCATATTAGGGACTTTTCCATGGCTCAAGCTAATATCTAGGATTGTGTTACTGATGTTCTGGAAAACGTCAGCGCATTTCATGGCAAAGATCCATCGCTCGCCAAAATGTCTTAGTATCTCAACACACTGTTGAATTTCGATTTTACTTTCGATTAGGTCAATGCTCCATTGACAAAGGCAGTACAAAATAGTGTTACAAATGGTTAATGTTCTGAATAGAGTAATCCAATTTAGGGGCAACAGCCGCTTCTTGTAAAGTGTGTAAGTGTGTTTCCAGGCCTGCAGACAGAACTCACCCAATGTAGATAATGAGTCAATGGGCGGCTTCGGCATCAATGCAGATGGTCTGTATAGTAAGATCTGCAATTGAGAGTACCTCATAGCTAACCAAATCTTTGAACTATGGAAAGAGATCACATTGGTGGTAGAACTGCTGCCCCTTTCGACCTCATCCATCTGAGAATTCTTCAGCGTCCTTCTTTCTGACTCTCGTGAGTAAATATCATCTAGCTCCTTGCGCAATCCACTTATGATTTCTTGTTTTTGTTCAATGGTTAGTTTTTGTCGTCCTGCACTCACGGAGTGAACTTGTTTATAAATGCGGCCTCCCATCTTCCTCAATGATATCATCAGCTTAGTCATCTCCAAGTCATCCCTTTCATCTCCATACAGCGCTCTCGGTAGAGGTACAGTGATGTCTTCGTCGTCAATTCCAGAAATACGCCCCAGCGAAGTGCATACCAGCCTTTCGAAACAATAGGCGCTCCAAAATACTCTATACCTTGCTTCCGCCTCCATGGCCGACATACTCTTGAGTTTTTTGGCAGTCAATTCCCTATTAAGGCCTAAGCCTATGGTCGATCTCATTATGATGCCACTGATCGTCCATGATGAAGAGCCCTTCGGCTCGAAAAACGAATATATGCCCAACAATAACAGACATCGTACCGTTTCGATATCTTGCAGAATTATCACGCTACGGAATTTTTTCATGGCCAAAAATGCCAAATGTTCACTTAGACATTCTTCGTCCTGGGAAACCATACCAGCACGTTGCAGAGTTGTGCAGCCAATAGCCATTATCATATATACTTTGAAGACAAAGCTATCGGGGTAGTTCTTGTTGTCACACAATGTTTCGAAATCTGTGATTGTGGAAGCATCGTTTAAAAATGCTATTTTATCGATCATGGGGAATAACCGATGATTGTGCTTGAAGTATGCAGCGATGAACCTGTCCAGCAGAGATCGATCGATTGATTTAAACGAGCCATCTTCCTTGACCCATGATGTTGTCCTACCGCCCTTGAAGCAACATGACAAAGTTTCAAATTCTATCGAGGACGCATCGACGGGTACAGAATCATATCTTCCATTGGAAACGGGATGGTTTGCATACATGCTAAGGTTAAGTTGTGGCGCACTGCTATTATTGCCAATATCATTGCTGTTGTCATCGTTGTTGGCACTGTTGTTATTGCTGTTTTCTAGTGGTACAGATTGGGCATTCGTAAGCGCCGACCCACTAATAACCGGCGACGGCGTGGTATATCCTCCGAATGACGCAGTTGTCGAACCTTGTTGCACTGAGGCGGGCAGCGATCGAGAAGGGACCATGGAGTTTTCGTTGGAAGATAAATGCGAGGAAGAATTGGTGCTATCATTCAATGATGTAAGCACCGAAATCAGCGATGAGACACCTTCGCCAGAATTCGGACTGGCTCCCATGACAAGGTTTATCGGGTCTGTCGGTTTTAGCTGTTTCATCCTGTGCGGATCATCATTTTCATAAGGTGAAAACCCGGGCGTTACGCCGCCATTTGTTGATGCTGAGCTAGAGGAGGCCGTCATACTCTGATTACTTAAGGGACTCTTGCCTGCTTTCTTGTTTCTTTTCACTGGGACATACTCTCCCCGAAGCATAGCGTCCGCTAACTCCTTCTTGGTACGCCTTGGAGCTCTACCTGGATAGGAACAGCGTGCTCCATTTTTATCGCAATTTGCACATGTCGGTATTTGTTTACCACACTTCTTCTTTAATTTTCTACAGCGTGCGCACGAATACAATTCGGTAGTTCGCTGTGAGCCTTCGTCTTGCTGTGCAAAACTAGCACCATCCATGTCCTTCACACCTTGTCTGATTTTTTTCCAGCTCTCTACGCCCGGATGATATACCTGTTGTGGATGCGTACAAGAATTAACCGAACCTTGCGAAGATCTTCATCGTCGGTGTTTTATCTCGGGAAGCTTAATTTTCCTTGATATTTCCGTTGTCTTTTTTTCCCGCAGCGTCTCGCATTTGTCGTCACCCTCCCGGAGGGTGACGGCGCCATGAAATGGATGTGACACTATATATCTAGTCGGTAAAGCAAGATATGCTAGGTGAAAGAAGCTGGAAAATCTACCTGAAATCATCTCCTGGTGTATGGAAGACAGTGCAGCGTTGAGTTTTCTCCTTCGACTTTCGTCGGGATTCAAGTTGTTATTTTTCGGCACTCCTTCAATTTGACTCGATAAGAGTTTTGCAAGAAATACGCAAAAGGGTTCATCAGGAAGGTATTTTCCCATTAACAGATTTGAAAGATGCCATCTTTCTTGAGGTCTACGTAATTATGCATATGTAGTCGGTAAATAATTGAATGGCACCAAAGCGTTTTAGTATTTTTTTTGGCTAATCTACCATTAATTAAGTTGGGGCAACCACGTACATTGGTATACATAACATTTTTTCTTTGAGTAGTATTTTCTCTTTATCTGTGTAACCAATGGCTATGGAAAGTGGTTCGCATAACTTCATGCTTTCTCGTTTCAGTCGTTGTTCTCCTGTACGCGCAAAATACGCGGCGAAGCAGTTACAGAAACACAATCATAGCATCGAGAACCCTCATACTTCAATTGCTTCTTCTACCACGCATCCGCTCTACCGCCGTTATCCCTTGATTCCTGGAGGTGACCTGTTATCTCATGAAAGAAATCACATACGGAAGATATGCCATGCAGGGCCTTCTGCTTTGCAAGGTGGGTCGGAATGAAAATTTGGATAGGGATAACAGGATTGTTGATACCCGTGAATCTGAAGTGTAGGCTTTCGCATGTGTTCGAGTGTGAGGTCTAGATTATTTCCATCTGCTTTGGTTTCATTCAGATTTTTTGCCATTGTCAGAGGTAACCTCAAGTTTCAAGTTATCCTGTTTCTTCCCTCTTTAGAAAACCTTTTACTGCTACAAATTTGTGGTATGCTGATTAGTATATTACACAATGTAGGCAATTGAAAGCTCAGGCCGTTTTGCGGCAGCTTTTCAAAATTCAACAATTGCTAGATAAGGAATAACAAGAGCAAAAGTTTTGTTCGCTGTTTTATATGGCTTTCCCGAAATTAAAAATTCAATTGAGTACTCTCCCGCGCAATCGAAAATGTTGATGGAACATAAGTCGACACTTTGGGGAGACCGTTAAATACACGAAAAGAAATGGGTCTACTATTTGGAGTAGCGAGGATGGTAGTCCTGATCGGTCGAAGCACTGTCTTTACTAAATGGCGGTGAATTGTGCGTTTTGTTTCGTGCAAGAGTCATTGGGTATTGTGCTGGAGGTGGGACATTCATACGAGGCGCTGGTAAAATATATATTCCATCCGAGTTCTTGGTGGCGGTAGATGTGGCTGTTGTCGAATGGGGAGGCTGAGCGACATTGGAACTCGTGATTATCTTTTGTTGTGAATAATCATGCACCAATATGGAATGCACAGGTGGCATCATGTTTGAAGGGATAGGAGCTGGAGGACTAATGCATTCAGGGCCCGATCTTGAGTAATACGGGTCCAAGTTTTGGTATGGTATTGCATGAAATTTTTTAGAAGAATACACCAGTGAAAGAGGCGTCACACCCCTTCCTTCGCAAGATGTTACAATGGGTTGTTGTTGTTGTGGTGGGTTAAAATTACTACAAAAGATCACAGGCTGTGAAACCGTGCGTCTCAGTCCAGGTTGGTAACGAGCACTATAGATGCCTAGTGGTTGCGGCGGGTGCTGTGCGTACGGAATAGGTAGCTGGTTCTGTTTCTCCATTGGGAATGCGTATTCCCGCTGTCGTTGGTGCTGGTCTTCGGTGATGTTTCTGAAGCTGGAAGGTGTCTGAATTTTACCTCTGCCATCAAAAAAAGGCATTCTAGTCGGAATATTTCGTGGAGGAATGGCATTGTTTTTTACAAAATCATTATAGGTCGACGAGGATGACAATGACCGACGCATTCCCGTGTTTTGTAATTTGGCCCTGTCTCTTTCACTACTTCTAGTAGGATTGGATCTGCCATTCCCCACAGCTACTTTTTTCAAAGCGTCTGTAAGTTTTTGTGAAGGTTGGAATTTATTAAAGAAAGGATTTTCCGAAGGTCTTTTCAAACTTCCTTGGTGAATGTCCTGTTCCTTATAATAGGCAACAAGGTGAAATGTTTCCAGCTTGCTGCCGTCGGTGGGATCTATGCAGTACTTCAAAGAGAATGTTTTTTTTAGTAACCCAGTGTAAACGTATTTCTGATGAGACCTCTCGAAGATGTTATAATCGAGGACAGTATGCAGTGAGGGATCTTGCGTGGAACCAAGTTTGTTATACTCTCTATATACGAGGAACTTGCCTGAAATTCTCGAAGGAGACCAAGAAAACCCATCGGTCCATCTCTTGATGCCGGATCTTTCTTCATTGAAAACAAAAATGTTTCCTGAGCCAACCAATTTAGCTTTTTCTGCTTCATATGGCCTTCGTTCGATGCATCTCAAATTTCCATCAAAAACGCCCTGGAAAACAAGGGCCAAATCCTCTTCGTTGTCAATGCACCCGTAGCAAGTGGGGCCGATACCTAGCATTGCTATACTTATTGATCGGTACCCTTTTTTTTCCTTTTTCTAGTGCTCGAACTGTTATCTTAATTGTTAAAGTTCCCTTTTTTTCCGCTTTGGCATTTATTTGTTGAAGGAGGGCTTACAAGAATGTACGCATAAAATACTGACCCATATAAATAAATACAGAACGCTACATTGCCGGCCTCCGACAGTAAATGTATATAAATTACCCGCCTACTCCTTAATATAAAGAAGAAACAAAATCGTTGATTATGAAGTTTTACTAAGTAATTACTCACTTTTTGACTTTTCTGCTTGTACCTTTAGCTGCGTCTGCCTTTTTTCTTTGTCCCTCTCCCTCTTCGTTTTCAATTCAAAATATACGACCGAGAAAAAGAAAGATTGCTTAAAAGCTAGAAGAATAATTAAAGTTCCATAGCCAGACTAAAAAATGTATATTCTTTTTTTTTACACGTAAAGGTTAGAAGTCATAGTCATGTGTGAAAATGATCCGAACTTATCACTTAATGTATCACCTAGTAGTGGTCAAGAAAGTAAAACTCAAAATTATGGGTTTCTACCGCCTCTTTTTCGCTGCCATAGATTCGCACGTTAATGAGATCTTTAAAAGGACCGTCTCTGCAGCATATTGAGGTTTGTACTAGCGCGCCTGTGCTGATTTTCCAGATTCGGGGGGAGAGTTTCCTTTCCCGGTCACGAAAATCGCGTGGCCGCTGGACACTGCGGTCTTTTGAAAGCGATTTAACTGCGCTGCTTTTTGAAACCTTGTTTAAGGTTTGCAATTGCCGGAACGGAAGTTAACGGAAAATCAGTAGTCGTTAAAGTACGAAAGAAAGGAAAGTACAATTTTACAGAGATGGTACGATATACGTTACATATGACCGGATCATTTACAACGTCGGTAAAAAAAGGCTGAGGCAGGAATTTTCTTCCCTTAACAGTGACAGGGTATATACATGAGCAAAAGTGGAGAGTTTTAGCGGCACAACATGTGGTTTTTTATACAAATACATACTTTTTTGTCAAGCATGTGGCGCTGGGAGGAAGTACGGTATTTTTTTTTCCCTTAGGGTTTGTGCGTGTTCAGTAAGAAGCATATTTCTCTCCTCCTTGTCTGTGTAACTGGTGTTTCTTAGTTCTGTAAGTCTCTCGTCCCATTTCACTGGATCAAAATGGCCGATTCTATGTGGAATACTGCTCAGAATTTCCTGTAGCTCCGCATAGTGTTCGAGATCTTTGCCCTTTGGGAAATTATGGGCACCGCAGATGCTAGAGTCGAATTCTGTTGCTATTGGTAGGTTCTTACAAAATGCTTCTACCATGATGGCAGCTTGGAGTTCTGACAGTGGGAAGGGAATGACCAATTGAGGGATTAGGATGAAAGATAATGTGGGATCCTTCACGTAAATCATATGCTCCCATAGATTGTGCAGGTTGACGGACGAGTTTCTATCGTGAGTGACACCTTCTCCTAACACGTCCAACCTAATGGAGGGCTCTATAAAGGGGAAGCTGTAATAATAGCCCGTAGCGAAAACAATATAGTCCACATTTTGAATTACTCTCCCATCAGATAAAGCTACCGAACTATTTCTCCGATCAGCACCATTTATTGTTGGAATGGTCTCGATTAATTTCGCCTTTGGCTGATTGCTTGCAGCCTCCCTTATACTATTATAAACTTTCTTCGCAACAGTTGTCAATTGGTTGGCAATATCTTGACCAGAACTACCATTCCCCACTACAATAACCGTTTTGTCGCGGGCGAATTCGCAGTTTTTGAAATTTTTGGAATGGATGGCGCTCTTATCATCGAACCATTGACCGATTCCCGTGATGCTGGATGGAAATTTGGGCGCACTATAGTGGCCCGAGGCAACAATAGCAAAATCAAAATCAGATTTGGTCGTCGCAAGCCCATTTTTGTAAGTTATTTTCCACTGAGAACCCCTTTTCTCCAAATGGGTAACCTCGGTACTGAAGTGGATTGTAATGCAATCTTTGTTGGCTACGAACGTTTTATAATATTCCTTCAGATACTCCCAGATGTTTTTCCTAGAGGGATATAAAGGGACGCTTGCGTCGAAGGGGAACCCGCTAAACTGCATTAGCTCTTTAGATATATTGGTTTCCAAATGATCATACATAACCCTTCCATCCTTCTCTTGTTCTGGATAGTGCCAAACACCGCCAATGTCGTAATCCTTTACAAAGATCTCTATTTCAAGATTATTGAGACTTTGTGAGAATACTCTGGCAGCAGCCAACCCCCCTGGTCCCCCACCTATAATAGCCAATCTTTTCTTGTCATTCACTGTCATACTTAATTATTCCTGGTTGTCTTTCATTTATTGCTCGGGCTTCCCTTGATAGGCTCAGTTTCGATCTTTGTAAGAATAGTAGCTTATTTAAATACGGCGTTTTGAATTGATTGTGATCTTTGCAGTCGCATGTATCCTCGATATGAGGCTACAGGTTATCTTGAATGATGGCTTTTTTCGGCAAAAAGGTGTCTGGCGCTTTCAGTGTAAAGGTAATATCATGTGATTAGGAACGCAAGTTACAGATCAATGAGTATTGAATGAACAGATAGATAAGACGGCATCGAATACGTCTTCAAATGTTGAGCCAGTACTCGACATGTCGTAGCAAACGAAGATGCGAAGGACTTGAGTGCTCATAAAACATGCTGGCTTGATTTTCAGTGCATTTGCGGGAAAAACGAACAAAAGTAGCGGCAGGCTATGGACGAAAGAGTACAGCAGCAGATAGCATGATCAATGGTAGTTCATTAGAAAAATTGAATACTTTCATCACCCCATGATCTCTGTAATGCGCGCTTATAACATGAGTTTCTTCAGCTATCGTGACTACTGAGGTTGCGCTCAGAAGTGATCTTACAAAAGGGAAAGGTATTTAAACTTGCATCGAAGGCTAGTATTGTATAAGTGCTAAATAATGTACATGCGCTGCTTACGTAGTTTAAAATTGTAGAAATTGTGAAAAAGTGGGGGGCATGAAGTGAAAAGACAGCACGATAAAAACAGTCAGCAGAAAATGAAGACCGATATATGTTATTATATCAACTTCGATTTGCTGCCATCTCAATGGCAGGCAAGCGAACTGTCATCTATCTCAGGATAGTACGAGGCACTCCAACTGTAATTTCCCCATATTGCTCCACATACCACAGCTAACATCAACCAGCCGTTGTAAGTCATGAACACAAGCATCAGCATAAACGAAAATCCAACTTGTAGGCCATATAGAATGCTATTGGAAACTTTGTCGGCTTGATTAATCTTAACTTGAGAACGATTAGGCAGCAATGCTCTCTGCGACAATTGTTTTTTATGGATGCAGTATTTTAGATACTCGTAAAGATATGCCATCCCAAAAATTGCTAAACAACTTAAAATTAGCCCAGGCAAGGTCTTGATATGCCACCATTCAAAGACAATACAAGTGTTTTTGTATGACCATGAGAATAGCATGTTCATAGAGCACGTATCGTCTCCGTCTCCCATGTGCATGCCATCGTGATCGTGGCCTGTGCTTGCTTCCATCATGTGCGTTGGGCTCCGTACCTTTTTCGTGTCGCCGACAAATGAAGTTGTTGTCATGTCGATTTATAGTATCTAAGTACTCCTTTTCCAAGCTTCCTTATCTTGCATATAGGAAATTCAAAAAGAACGTACTTCAGGAAGTCCCGCCGTGTGCACCTTTTTTTTTTTCCCCTACGCTGTCATCGATTAACGATTAAAGCATTTCGGAAATTAAGAGGACAATAACTTATAAAACTGTATCATTTTTAAACCTAAATAGATTCATAAACTATTCGTTAATATAAAGTGTTCTAAACTATGATGAAAAAATAAGTAGAAAAGACTAATAATTCTTAGTTAAAAGCACTTTACAACTTGTCACCGTGGTGGAAGTTGGCACCAGCGAAGACAGCGTTGTCACCTAATTCTTCTTCGATTCTCAACAATTGGTTCAACTTAGCCAATCTTTCGGATCTAGCTGGAGCACCGGTCTTGATTTGACCAGTTCTCAAACCGACAACCAAGTCAGCGATGAAAGTGTCTTCAGTTTCACCAGATCTGTGGGAAACCATGACACCCCAGCCGGCAGCGAAAGAGTCTTGAGCAGCCTTGATGGATTCAGACAAGGTACCGATTTGGTTAACCTTCAACAACAAAGCGTCAGCAGCCTTCTTTTCAATGGCGGTGGCAATTCTAGCTGGGTTGGTGACAGTCAAGTCATCAGCAACAATTTGAATACCAGCGGTCTTGAAGAAGTGAGACCAAGCTTCCCAGTCATCTTCAGCAAATGGATCTTCGATGGAGACAATTGGGTATCTCTTCATCAAGGAGTGGTACATGTCAGCTAATTCGACACCAGACAACCACTTGGATTTGTCAGAATCTGGGTTCTTGAAGTCCAAGTCGTACTTACCGTCCTTGAAAAATTCAGAGGAGGCACAGTCCAAACCGATTTGGACCTTACCGTCGTGACCAGCAGCCTTGATAGCGTCAACAATCAAGTCCAAAGCTTCTTCAGCAGTTTGAATGTTTGGAGCAACACCACCTTCGTCACCGACGTTACCGGCAGAAGCACCGTATCTCTTCTTGGTCAAAGACTTCAAGTTGTGGTAAACTTCGGAACCAATTCTCATGGCTTCAGCGAAGGTCTTAGCACCAGTTGGAGCAATCATGAATTCTTGCAAAGCCAAAGCACCACCAGCGTGGGAACCACCGTTCAAAACGTTCAAGAATGGAACTGGCAAAACGTATGGAGAAGTCTTAGACTTGGACAAGTCAGCCAAATGTTGGTACAATGGGACGTTCTTTTCAGCGGCAGCGGCTCTAGCAGCGGCCATGGAGACACCCAAGATAGCGTTAGCACCCAACTTGGACTTGTTAGCGGTACCGTCCAAAGACAACAAGAAGTCATCGACAGCCTTTTGGTTCTTGACATCTAGGTTGGCCTTGACGAAAGCAGCAGCAATAACGTTGTTGACGTTGTTGACAGCGTTCATGACACCCTTACCCATCCACTTGGATTTGTCTTCATCTCTCATTTCCAAAGCTTCGTGGATACCGGTGGAGGCACCAGATGGAACGATGGATCTGAAAACACCGTTTTCAGTGGTTAATTCGACTTCGACGGTTGGGTTACCACGGGAGTCGTAGACGGATCTAGCGTAAACTTTAGAGACAGCCATTATTATTGTATGATATAGTATTAGTTGCTTGGTGTTATGAAAGAAGAATAAGAAAAGGTAGAATAAAACAAAATATGTAAGAAAAAGAAGAGAAGTTGCAAATTAGAATTAATTACAATTGTGTTAGGTATAAATACGTTTTTAACAACTAGCCCTGGAAAGAAGATAATACTTTTTTTTATATATGCTTCGTGCCACTTGTCACATACAATTCTACAACCTTCGACAAAAATCCAAGTGATAATATGATCGAAGCCAGAAAGTAATGGAGAAAGAAAAAATTGGTGAACCACGCTGAATCAAATGATCAATACAACCAAAAAACCACCCTAGTAGTGCGTATGCTGACATGGTACCAATTCCAATTTTCTTGAACTCTGCATTTGAGAAAGTCGACAAAAGCTGGCTTCGAGATAAAGAGCGTGCGGTGTTCAGATGTACCAATTAGTGGATGCCAATTTGGAAGCGGGATTCCACTTTCTCAGCCAAACACACGTCATTAGTGACATTACGCCGCGTTTCATTTTCGGGACGAAGCTGGTGCTGAATGAAATGGCGTTATGGAGAAAAGAACCCTCTCTATACCTGCAGCATCGGCACTTGAACTATCGTAAAAATCGAAATTCTCAGTATTCAACTCTTCCACGAAACTAATCAGACACTTGTCAAAATTTTTGGAAGCGTTGCTGATGTACTCCACCAGTTTTTGAATTAGTTCTAAGGCAGCATCCTCTTGGTAACCGCCATTTTCTCGGCCATCGTTGCTTGCAGGATGTTCTTCGTTTAGTGATTTTATCATCAAGTTTTTATGTTTCTCGTAAAGTATGGGATCCAGATGACATAATTTTGCTTTCATAGATTTAATGAACTTGCAAAACTTGTATATAACATCGAATATCTGTAACTGTAGCGGAATCAAATCGGACAAGCAGCGGTTTGTCATAATGTTTGTTAATCCGCCCTCTAGCTCGTTCTGGATATCAACAGCAAGGGTAGGATTCTTGTAGCACTTTTCCAGTAGCTTCACTTCCTTGTCGATCACGTTTTGATTGAAGTATTCCATTAGCGCCTTGATGAAGTGATTCATTTTGCCGTGCAGGACCCTCGTAGTTCTTATGATCCCTCGTTTCACAGTACGTGAATAACCCCTATACTTCCAACTATAATTTTTTTTCAAATCCATCCAAGTGTCATCTAGCAGTCTTGAGTGATATTGTAGAACAAGTTGGTAGCGCGAAATAATTTGGTATTTTATCATGCACGTCCTACTGATAATGATATTCAATGGGTATGGTATGTTGATATCAAACCTCATATGATAAATTGCACTTCTGGGCATATATAGCTCTGGATTGGGCCCATAATTGGCGCCAGTTCTTCCTTTACTTAGTTCGTCAAAAAGAATGGCATTCATATTCTTGAAATTATTTGCCTGCATCAACGGATCACTGTCGTCCCTTATTGAATTATTTTCAGGTATTTTTGGATAAATCTGGAGATAATGTGATAAGACCTGCGGAAGTGCCTCTGCATCGAACTGTACGGTCAGAAGTTGTCTCATTAAATTGTTAGGGCGTTGCGATTGCCTATCTAACTCGAAATTCTGTTGTAGTTTGTCATGGCTTGCGCCGTTATTGTTTTTGTAATGCTTAGTAAGTTCACCCATATTTTTGGTCACAAACTTTAGTATGTTATGGCCATATTGGTAACCAAGAAATATTTTTTGCAACTGCTTCAAGACTGTAACCAAATCGTAACCTTGAAAAAATAGTTTCAAGAATATTTCATTAGCTCTGTTGTAGCATTCATCCACATACAGTTCAAGATTGGTACCCTCCATTAACTCAGCAAAATCACGAATCTCTTTAATGACTATATCACTGCTATTGGAAGGTATAGTGGGTATTTGTAGGCTGGCTCGTACCACTTTGAGTAAAATACCAGTTCTTAAAATTTTGAAAAGTAGATTCTTATCCTCTTCTGAGTCACAGTCCCGCAATAAAACATCTTTTCTGATGTAGTACTGTGTATCCCACGCTCTGTCTCTTGCGTCAAATATATTATCCGTTTTACCTTCTAAATCATCATAAGTCATGAATTCTTGATAAGGATCGTTTAAGAGACCCTGTGTTAACCATTCATACAACATCGTACAATAGTCCTGGCTTATGTTGTTCAATAGCTTCTTGAGGAATACTACACTTGATCTATCGCCCAAATTTTCCAGTATCTTTTGCTGGAAGATTTTCAATATGGCGCCACCTTTGGGAACTGGATACACCGTTGTGTCGAATGCCACAATCAATCTCAAATGCAAACTGCTTTCATTTTTCATATTGTCCATGAAATTATTGAAGTCATCTTGTGAGGACTGGTTCGTCCTTCTTTCCTCTATTTCCTTGCAAATTTCTTCATAAATATTGTAGAGTAATTCCATTTGTTTTGTTACTTCTGTTTCATTAATGATTTGTTCTAGTTCCCTAATGGAAAAATAAGGTACTTTATTAAAATCTCTTTCAAGTCTCTCTACCAAGATTTTCAAGTAGACATCTTCTAAAAATTTTCTAACTTCATAACCGAATCTTTGTAAAACCATTCCAAAACTTGCGTCGGACCATGTTTCATATGCCTTTGTTAATATCATGTATTGCTTACCATACCTAACAATTCTTCTACTAAATGTTTTGAAAGAAGGATCCATTTTCCTTGCAATCTTAAATTCTACTGGTGTCTCCGGATTGTTAGGTTCGTAGTCATTGAAATATCTAATATATGTTCCCTCAAGTCCAATTAGGACATTTAAAAGGTCTTTCACAACCAATGCCTCTTGTATACGTCTCTGATCGGGAGCTGATAGTTTTTCTAGCGAAAAAGACTTCAGCTTGGGATTGGTACTCCATAGTGGTTGGTGGTTTACTAGCTTTCCGAGTAAGGGAATATTGTTGGTATATCTCAGTAGCTCGGCCCTGTCATCCACTTCTTTAATTTCCATCTTTCAAACAACAGGTGTACAAAAAAAAATCTTGGAACGATTTACTTTTTGGATAGAAAAGGAGACTATAATGATGCCTTGGAGAAGAACTATGTGCGTTTATTAATAAACGTCGTAACTGGTACCTATTTCGGATGATCTTTTGAAATAGCTCTCTTTGTTTACATTTCTATCCTTCACTTTTGGCGTTTTTTGTTGTTCCGCGGATTACGTGACAACGAAGGGTAATATCAACATTTATTTATGTCGGCATATAGTTGTTATTAAAACGAGATTCTTTAATATTCAGTTAACGCAGCGACTTTTGAACGTTTGAAATTTGTTTATATTCTCTCACATGTTGATATAATTGAATTTTCTCGCCTTAAAAGTTGTTAGATTAACGAAGGAAAGAAATTGACATTAAACGTTGATATTTTGCGTGATTATATAAGGACTAGTAGTCGTTTATTTACAAAAAAGTGATAGCATCATGTGTAACAACACCAGCATTTTCGTACCTATTTTTGCATACTATGATTTTTATTAAGAGCTTATTGAAAAGTTGTATATTTATGTTTTGATGCCAGAGGTGAACAAACTTTCTATTGATTATATGATTATGAATGTTGTACTTCAAAACCAAAAAGTTTTGCTACTTTAATGACTTTCTTTGAATATAAATATTTAATTTTAAGAGCTTGTCAAGTTAGCTACAAAAAATTAGCCGTTTATAATACTTCCAATATATATGTATATGCTATCTCATGCAAAATTTCAGACTATTTCATCAGATTCATTACCTTCCCATTCAAAAACATCATTACCTAATAGTTCAACTTCTTGCTTTATAAGTGATAATCCGCTAATTTCCTCGAGATACAATGGGTTTTCCAATGCTTTCTTTACAAATTCCCAGCCTAACTCAGTGAAGGCTTCGATCACTTTGGGGCTGCATGCTGGACAATGCTCATATGCTGGAGTTTCTAATTTCAAAGTAGAAAAATTATGCAAAAACCCACGTATTTGATGAGGTATTTCTCCCAACACAGATGTTCCTGAAGCTGCGCTTTTAATTTGTAGCAATGAAGCCATCAATTCAACTGCCAAAGAAGAAGCCACCATCGCAACGCCTGGCCTAGTTACCGTACACATTTGATCTAAAGTCCTATCAGTCAAGCTGTCAGTTGGTGCCACTACATCATGGCAGAAGTAACAACCAAGTTGTTTTGAAAGGTGTTCATATCTATTGCCATGCCTCATAACCAAATAACTATCGAACCCCAAAGCAGCATTGATGACGATTTTATTTTCCATGTTGCCCAATAATGACGGTAACCATCTACTTTCTCGGGAATCCACCAAAAGGAAAATAACGTCGTGCCCTTTTATCAAAGCTCTTAACCTCTTAAAATCCCCATGTTGACTCTCCTCGTTAACTAATTTATGACCAACCATAGGGATACTTAATGTCACACCTGAAGCATCCATTAAGGGAAATATTTTTTTCAAAGAAGAAGCCGCAATCTCTGCCTTTGGTTTCCCACAGTCATCAAAATTATACAATGCCTGTCTAACAGGATTTGAATATGAAACTGTACCACTATCCACAAACGTAACTTTTCTAACGCCCCATGCCATTAATGCACGTGAAACGTAGCAACCTAATGTACCAGCACCTAGTAACAGTGCTTTTGTATTACTGATGACATCTAAATTCAAGTCAGGAACAATTCTCCACTTCATTAGCTTTAGATTTAAATCCACAGATTGATCAGCAATCTTCAATGGATCCAGCAAAGAGCCCAGATCAACAACACGTGGCGCCAGCTTTCCTTGCATATTTTTTTCCCATCCAGAAACTTTCATATCTGGGTTACTTGGTGATGATTGCGAATCACTGGAAACAAAGGTAACTTTTAACGCAAAACTTCCTCCTTTTTGTCGAATAATTAACAATTTGAAATCTGTCAAGTCAGGGACATCATGCCGTAACACACTTAGGAAGTTTTTCGTTAGAGCAGAAGGGACATTTTCCACCGTACTTGTATCTCTCACTGCCAGAACTTTAGTTTTTCCGATAATATGTTTGTCATAGTTTACTATGTCTTCATTTTCATTCAGTATACACACCCATTTTGAATAATTGGCATCAAACCAATCTTGATATTTCGTGCAGATATATGCTGAACTTGGCTCTGACCGCACATGTACAACTGTTGAAGAAGGTCTTTGGAAACAAGGAACACCTAACCAATAGTAAAATCTATATTTTTTTAAGTCAGCAAAACTAATGATTGCAAAGGAAACACAGTTATTGATATCCCTTAATCCATCTTCCCAGCACTCTAAGGCTCTTTGGCGCAAAAAATGTTGTTTGTCCAATTTCCTAAAGTCATCTAATACATTAAAGTTGAGAATTTTACCCCGTACAGGTACTTCATTGTCAGATCTGTTATTGTTCTCTTCGAAGCCTCGGCTAGTCAAGAATAGTGGAACTTGATCTGCAGATTTTGGAATATTACGAAGGTCCAAATTCACAACAAGTGGCTGAAACGTTGAATCCAATTTCAAAACATCGAGCTTCAGTCTCGATAGTTCCTGGAAGAAAGAAGTATCCAAAAATGATTTAAAGGGTGCCGTATAATTCAAAACTTTTTCTGACGACATTTCATTCCTTAATTATCCTCTTCCACTGACGAATTATCCGTTTTCTTTATCTATTACAATTGTAAAATGACGATTCCCTTAAATTTTTATTTTGCAGAAGAACTGAACGGAAAAAGATGTGACCAAAAGTAGATACGCCAATAAAGAAAGTAATAGATAAAAACAACGTGAAATAGGGTTCTGCAGATGAAAATCCTCAAGTTATGTAATCGCCACCCAATATATGCCGCTTATCATTCCATAGAATACATTTTGCACCTATACATGTATACAGATAAATTGAAATGCTAGTATTTGGTAAGTATATATATATATCATTCTTTTCCTCTCTTTCATTTTTCTTATTCCTGGGTTTCTACAGGTGCACTCTCGGCTCCATCATCCAGAGTCATTACATCCAATTCGTCGAGTAGTTCATCGATATTGATCTGTGGAGCATCTTCGTCCTCATCTTCATCCATTTCATGTTCTTCAGTAGGAGCATCCGCAACACGGTTTTTATATAGATTAACACTTTGTCTCAATTCGGCATCTTCTTCCAATTCCTGTAAGAATAACTCGTAATCCTTTTCGGCACGTTCCATTTCTTGCTTTTGGGCTCTCGAACTGTAATCTAGAGATGCATCAATATCCTTGTGTTCCTTAGCCATTCTCTTCAACTTCCAGTGTCTACTTTTCTTACTCTTTCTTTGGTACAACTTCTTCACAAGAACCACATCAGGCACATAGTCGATATTTAAACCATCAAACAGATCCGAATTGTAGTTCGAATTTGCGACGAAATAACCCATAACACTGTCACCTGCATGACAAATACCACCAAGATGAGATCTGGTATAGTAAACTTGGTCATTGACACCCAAATCTGAAGTTCTGGCAATAGTTATATCAGCCAAGACACGATTGCCTCTACTTATTCCTGTAGAGTCCACGTCCAGAACAATGAACTCCACTAATTGGGTGACGTCTGCCAAGGCATTGAACGGTGTCCTCCAGTACACCGATGGCGATAGGTCTGCGATTTGTAAAGTAGTTGGGTCCATGAACTGGACAGTGTTGGAGATTTTAGAACATAGAACAAACTGAGAAATGTCACTCATGGATTTAGCCAATTTTTTTGGTAAAACCACCAAGTCATCTTTACAGATGGGGACAATCTCCACAGAATATGAAAATTTATAAGTAGATGCGCCAGTATGGGTGTCCTGGGAAATAAGTTCTTCTGACTTTTTATGTTTGATTGGAACAACAGCGTTCAGAAAATCGATCATTTTAACTGCGTGGTTCTTTTGAGCGTAGAAGAAATCCAACCCATCTCTAGCTTCACTGATGGAAATGGTATCCACATGCGCGTTGTGCTTTAGAATCAGTTGTTCCAAGAACAAAAATGTCCTCTTGTGAGGCACTTTTTGTCTAATTTGAACAGTGGCTCTCCAAGTATTTGTAGTGTAGGACCTGGCACAGTCTGGGCATTGCATAGCGATGACAACGTATTCCACTTCAAAGATCTGTTGAATAATAGTATTCGTCATAGCTTCTCCCTGCACGGTGAGCTTGACTCTGATACGTCTGGAATGAGGTTCCGTCCAAATGAACGATGCATCCACCAATCTGACCTTAGTCAAACCCTTCAAACGGCGCAAACAAATGGCCAATAACTCTCTGGATTCTAATTCTGCTCTAATCCATTGACCAGGTGGTTGCAAAAACCTTTCACAGTTTCTACAAAAGGAAATGTTAGCTTCTCTTGGGATACCTTGTGTTATGTCTACAGTAAGTTTGATACAGTCGTAACACATAACCAACCCGGTGGAACCATCAATCGGGGTACCACAGTTACAACATAGAAGCGTAGCAGCATTTTGATGCTGGTGTTGATCGATAGGTGCAAACTCCATTCTTTTCTTAGTGACCTCCTTATGGTTTACTTAGATACTAAAAATTCGAGCTATATATTAAGCACCACTACGAAAAATATATAAAAGAATATCACGAAGAGTTTTCAATCATGGTCTAAAACCAATTCCACTCTACTATTTTTTCTTTCCGATGCGATGAGCTTCAAAAAATTTTCCAAATACATAAAGAAAAAAGAAAAAAGAAGAAAAAATCATTACCCGCCGAATGTTGTTATGTAATAGTGTCAGTAAAAGGTATTACTATTGAAAATATCTTCCACGTACGTCTATAAGTTGTTTCGATAAGAAATATCCAGGTGTGTCTGTGTGTATGATATGTGTATATTTAGAGTCTATTAACTGGTTCAAGAGCGCATACTTTTGCTGTCGATATGCTTCTGCTTTTGAAGCCTTTTTCTTTCACCGAAATTTTCCTTTTGCATTGCCATCAGCGATTCTCTCTTCGCCTTGGTTACTTTAGTTAGGGCTTTTCTTATAACGGCCGTGTCATGAACCTTGTTTGTCTCTGTCATCTTCTTGTTGATACGGTCTTCGATGGCCTGTATTCTGGAAACGTCTCTCTGCGTGACAAAAGATATAGCGTCACCATTTCTACCGGCACGCGCAGTACGACCTGATCTGTGGATGAATACATCTGGGTCTGAGGGGATATCGTAATTCACTACAAGCTCGACGGTTGGGATATCCAAACCTCTGGAAGCCACGTCTGTAGCGATCAGGACTCTTGCGGCATTAGCACGGAATCTATGCAACGAATTTGTTCTTTCCTGCTGAGGCATCTGAGAGTGCAGCGATGCCACCCTGACTTCCAGTTGTTTCAAAGTTCTCCTTAAGATCTCCGCAGTCATAGTTCTATTTACAAATATTATGGCGGTCTTGTTTTCGTATTCTTCACATGTTAATAATTGGTACAAATATGCTTCTTTGACGTGTTCTGGGACCAAGATATACTCTGTTTTCAGTGTTGATGGAATAGCCACATTATCCACGCTTTCCACTTGGTACGCGAATAATGGAGGTTTCCCCTCTTGCACCGGCGCATCTTGCAACGACCTTACCTGGTCCGTTATGGTAGCAGTGAACAGTAAGGTTTGTCTCTTATCCTTGGCAGGCAAGGCTCCTATACACGTGGCCAAGTGATCAGCAAACGTACTGGTTAGAAGAATATCAGCTTCATCCAGGACTAAATATTTAGCTCTCATTAGCCCTCCTACGGTATCCTCCCCGCTACTCATGATATGATGTGCCAAACGCCCGGGCGTAGCGATGATGAAGTGTGGCTTTCTTTGCAAAGCCAAAGCCTGTTGAATAATGCTTTCACCACCGACTACAACGGATACTCTTATGTTCATGCTGCTACCAAGTGCAGTAAACTGTTCAGCTATTTGCATGGCCAGTTCTCTGGTGGGGGTCAAGACCACCCCAAACATCCCGCATGGGTCCTCGGACCATTTGGTCAGCATAGGTCCTGCAAATGCAATGGTCTTACCAGAACCCGTCTTAGCACCACCAATACAGTCTCTTCCCTCCAGAATTTTAGGAATGCAAGCCTTTTGAATGGCGGTAGGCTGAGTAATTTTCATGGCCTTCAGAGATTCCGTAAGCCATTTTGATAGGCCTAGAGACTTGAAGTCTGTCGTCTTGGAAAGTTCTGACATGTTATGACGGCCTGATATGTATTCGTTATATTGTGGCTGACTAAGTTCCTCTTGAAACTACTTACACAGAGAACCAAGTTAGCCACTAATTTTTTTATTTACTATTTACAATCCGCGATGAGGTGAAAATTTTTTTCCCTCTTTTTACGGCTTTATGCTTTGATTATGCTGAGGAAGTAATACAGAAAAAGGAAGACATTCAAATGGTTGGTGTGGGGCTGGCATCGTCTTGGGATCCGCGAGCACACTCAAACATCTTTTGTTTCAACACTTCTATGTTTTCTTCTCTAAGAGCGCTTATCGGAACACAATCCCACCCTTGACTTTTGGAAAAGTGTTCTACTTGTATATACTTGGCCAACGATTTGGAGTTTTCGAAGTCAATATCAGCTTTGTTACACACAACCAGCACCTTTTTGGTCTTGACCTTCTCTAGACCACCGACTTCTTCTATCAGTAACCGCAGTTCATCAACAGGAGTTTCGTTAGCCAGATTTAGTACAAATATCCAACCCTTGGAACGTTCTATATGCCTCAAAAACTCAAGGCCCATTCCCTTATCTAATGATGCGCCCTCGATTATCCCAGGAATATCAGCCACGGTAAAGACGTCTTGGCCAAAGCCCAGCGAAACTGTACCAATAGTAGGGTTAAGTGTAGTGAATTGCCAATGACCAATTTTCGGTTTTGCATTAGAGATTTTATTCAG
Source organism: Saccharomyces kudriavzevii IFO 1802 (assembly GCF_947243775.1). NCBI lineage: Eukaryota > Fungi > Ascomycota > Saccharomycetes > Saccharomycetales > Saccharomycetaceae > Saccharomyces > Saccharomyces kudriavzevii. The sequence continues at coordinate 419,740 of NC_079279.1, read as the reverse complement.
TATCGTTGATTTGCCTGCATTGGGTAAACCAATCAGGCCGAGATCAGCAATACTTTTCAATTCAAATAGAAAATACTGCTCCAAGCCATTCCTACCGGGTTTGGAAAACCTCGGATTTCTGATTAAGTTTGTTAAGAAGTGCATATTGCCGAGCCCGCCCTGGCCACCCTTCAACAGGCAAATCGGTTTGGACATGGGTTGTTCCAAATCAAGCCCAGTCAAAGGAAACTGGTCGTAGAATAGTTCGGATTGTCCTAAAGAATGGTCATACGACTCCATTCTCTTGTGCAAATTCTTAAACCAATCCTTATTTTCATGATATTCTTGGGACTTGTCTTTGAAAAGCCAGCTTTCTGCCATCTCCTGTCTATACAATTGTATTTTTTTCTGATGTGAACTACAAGAGGTGCTTAAATTGATGGTCTTAGAGGCCAGTATAGTTCTTAATGTGCTGTCCTTGTCTTTGTCAATTTCCCCTTCAACAATCTCCCGAACTTTTTGAGGCGGCAGACACCATTTCACAACGGTTCCTACGGGGACTTGTATCAGAACGTCTTTGCCTTTCATACCATCCAATTGCCTGGCAGCACCAGCCTCTCCGTCGTCCGCAATATATGTAGTTTTCATTTTCGCCAAAGATCCTAATGCAACAACCGCTTGAACATAAATACTACCACCAGCGCCACCATCTCCACCATCTGGAGGACCAATAGATCTTCCTGCATCCCTGAAAAATGAGACAGCTCCACTTCCACCAGCGCCACTTCTACATTTCACAATTCGAACATCAACGAAATTGCCCTGGTTATGCTTGTGTTTATTATACCGTTGTAGGTAGTTGATAGATGTCACTTCACCCAGCGGGACTTTAATCAAATCCGTTTGACCATTACCACGATTGTACTTCTGCCTTCCTTGTCTTGATGGATTCATGGGTCTTAGGGCTTCTAACCATACTTCGTTGTCAGCCGCTCTCGGTGAATTATCAGGAACTTTTGTCGAGTATAGTCTTGACAAGAGCCCTTTGACCAATAGCTCTCTTTTCAAAAAGCCAGGCCGAACTATAAGCATATTCAAGCACTCCACTTCAGGACTCAGTTCTCGGTAATATCTCTCCTATTTAATATTCATATACCCAGTTCACTAAATGCTACATAGATCGTCATATTTTTCTCTCTTCTACTTCGCGAAAATTGAAATGGGCAAAACGAGTAGATATTAAGAAGATCTAAAAACTACATATCCTTTTCTTTTTCCCATATTTCCATAAAACGAGTACGTATAACTCTATCTAACTTGCACAGCTTGGTATTGATAAAATATGCTCACTCTAAAGCTACATCGCCTTCTGCATCTACGGGGTCGCTCCCAGGCAAAGACTTTATCTCCGATTTCAATGAATCTATCTTCTGGATCATTTTTTTCATGGAATGTGCATCATCACCGAACATAAGCATTTCTATATCGTCCCACTCCTTTCTCCAATGATTTAGTTCTTTGGTCAAGGTAGAGAGCCCTTCCTTTAACGAGTATTTATTCTCTAAACCAAATTTAGCACGTGCCATCTTAATTTGGTCCAGATAGTTCTTGATCTGAGCATCTACACCGCGTATATCAGTCTCAGGCGCGCAGTACTCCTCAAGAATACCCTGCAGTTTCTCGGAAGGCACCCAGTTATCCAGTTCATACACTGTCACTGACGGATCAGACACTTCTACTTGCTTAGCTAAGTCAACAGAAAGTCTTTTCAGTAAATTGATGTACTTCAAAGTGTCTCTATTCAATTGATCGAAAGTAGAATAGTATTCAGCAATGGTCTTTCGATTTTGTACTCCTGCTGAAATGTCCCTTCCGGTTTCTGCATCCTCTAAGAGCTGTGCCTCTCTCGTTTGATATTTATCGTATCGCAGGCGGATGGAACTCTTGATCAAGTCATCGTGTAAGGTAGGCAGTCTCTTGAGGGATTCAACGAGTAGGTCATCGGAGGATTTGGGGTTCGCTAATGCTGACAATGTATCCAGAATATTCAACAGGTTGGTTTGGCTTTCCTGCAAACCCTGCTCTTCTTCGCAAAGAGATTCAAAATAAGTACTTCTTTCTTCCCTTGTCATTATTTTCACTCGATAGTCACAATACTGCTAACTGAAAACTAGTGCACTGGGTTTTTTCATGGCACAGTATCTCTCAAATGTTTGCTCTTTCTATTGCTTAGCTTCCCAGTATTTTTCGGTAGCGCGCATAGTAATTCGGGTAAATAGTGACTTCTTCACATAGTAGACTAAATACTACAGTATTTTTAACTAGTCTAAGGAAGAGTTGGAGGTACTAGCATCTTGAAAGTTAGGATTAGGACACTTGGCGGCTAAGACCCGATTGAAAAGAACTTTGCAACCATGAGTGACGACGGCCAGGATAAGGTAATACAAGACACGCGTATTCAACTCCGAAAGGCTGCCACAGAACTATCACGATGGAAGCTATATGGTGCCTCGAAGTGGGCAGCAGAGGCGCTAGTGGGACTTATTGAACCCATTGATGCTGACCAATCGCAGTCCTTGATTGATGAATCTCCGCTGAGAAATAAACAAGGCGTACCGAAACAAATATTTGAAATACCACAAAATGGGTTTGGGCTGTCAGAGTCTGAGTACGACCTATATCTCCTCGGATCCACATTATTTGATGCCAAGGAGTTTGATCGATGCGTTTTTTTCTTGAAAGATGTTACCAATCCATGTTTAAAGTTTTTGAAACTATACAGTAAATTTCTATCATGGGACAAGAAAAGTCAGGAAAGTATGGAAAATGTTTTGACTACGGGAAAGTTTACTGACGGAATATACAGGGCTGACAAAGATGGAGACGGTAGTGGAAATGAGGATATAAGCCAAGGTGGCCCGCAACGCACCAATTTGAGGATGGTTTCCAATGAGCATGAGGCGCAATCGAATATATCGTCTATTTTGAAGGAAATCAATGCTTTTCTAGAATCTCATGAAGTCAAAATAAACGACGATGAGGCTGGCTTGGGACTGGCACTGCTATATTATTTACGAGGAATCATCTTGAAGCAGGAAAAAAACATATCCAAAGCCATGTCATCATTCTTGAAATCGCTCAGTTGTTATTCCTTCAACTGGTCCTGCTGGTTAGAACTGATGGACTGTTTGCAAAAAGTCGACGATGCATTGCTCTTAAATAATTATCTATATCAAAATTTCCAATTCAAACCCTCTGAAAATCTTGGTAGTCAGCGAATGATAGAGTTCAATATAATGATTAAGTTTTTCAAACTAAAAGTATTTGAAGAACTTAATGGCCAGCTGGAAGATTACTTTGAAGATTTAGAATTTTTACTGCAAATTTTCCCCAACTTCACCTTTTTGAAGGCGTACAATGCCACCATAAGCTATAACAATCTAGATTATGTCACTGCGGAAAGCCGGTTCGATGACATTGTTAAGCAGGATCCCTACCGTGTCAACGATTTGGAAACGTATTCGAATATTCTGTATGTCATGCAGAAGAATTCAAAACTAGCCTACTTGGCTCAGTTCGTCTCTCAAATAGATAGGTTTAGGCCAGAAACATGTTGTATCATAGCCAATTACTACAGCGCTCGACAGGAACACGAAAAATCTATCATGTATTTTCGTCGAGCGCTAACATTAGACAAGAAAACTACGAATGCATGGACGTTGATGGGCCACGAATTTGTTGAGCTAAGCAACTCGCATGCTGCAATCGAATGCTACCGTCGGGCTGTGGATATTTGTCCTCGAGATTTCAAAGCATGGTTCGGATTGGGCCAGGCTTACGCCCTCTTGGACATGCACCTATATTCCCTTTACTACTTCCAAAAAGCATGTACGCTGAAACCTTGGGATCGTCGAATCTGGCAAGTACTGGGAGAATGCTATAATAAAACAGGAAATAAACTGGAAGCTATAAAATGCTACAAGAGATCTATAAAGGCCTCGCAAACGGTCGATCAAAACACCTCAATATATTACCGGTTAGCACAACTATACGAAGAACTTGAAGATTTGCAGGAGTGTAAGAAATTTATGACAAAGTGTGTAGATGTGGAAGAACTTTTGGAAGGCGTGGTAACTGATGAAACTGTTAAGGCACGACTCTGGCTGACTGTCTTCGAGATCAAGGCCGGCAACTATCAATTGGCCTATGATTATGCAATGGGGGTATCTAGTGGAACGTCTCAAGAGATCGAGGAGGCTCGTATGCTTGCTCGAGAGTGCAGAAGACACATGTAACGGATCAAGTACATAGCTATACGCCTAATATTTAGCCATTCATTATTGCACATACGTACAAAATGATACGAATTTTTTATAGATGCGACAATGTAGTTATTTATATGTACATTAAACTAAAGATAGTATGCTCAGTAGAAGAACCCCAAAACTAGTAGTTTCGTAGGGGGAAAAGACAATTTGAATTTTATAAAGACATTTCCTAAGTTAAAAATTTCTTTCAGTACAAAATTAAGACCGAAAAAAGATGAGTGGAATACCGCCCCCACCTCCTGGTTTTGAAGAGAACGAAGACTTAGCATTTCCACCTCCACCTCCTCCTCCGCCTCCTGGATTCGAGTTTGAAGGATTGAATAATCCATTGAAACCACCACCGGTTAATGATGATCCTTTTTTTCCACCTCCACCACCGCCTCCAGGTGCCTTTGAAGTAAATATTGAGCGTACTATGGGAACCGCTCTACCACCGCCACCTCCACCACCCTCAGACCCTGATGGATTTGAGTTCAGCACAGATAATAATGACAAATTACGTGGGAAAAGGAAATTAGGCACATTGAAAGGATCGTTTATCACTAGGAAAGAAAGAAAACGTCAAAAAAAATTGGCCAAGACGGCAGGCACAGACAACTTGTATACTCCAAAAGCCGAGATGCCTCCTGAACATCTGAGGAAGATTATCAACAGCCATAGTGACATGGCTTCCAAAATGTACAATACAGACAAAAAAGCCTTTCTGGGCGCTTTGAAGTATTTACCACATGCTATTCTGAAATTGTTAGAGAACATGCCTCAGCCATGGGAGCAAGCTAAAGAAGTAAAAGTTTTATATCATACTTCAGGAGCCATAACATTTGTGAATGAAACGCCAAGAGTCATAGAGCCTGTATATACTGCACAGTGGTCAGCCATGTGGATAGCGATGAGAAGAGAAAAGCGAGATAGAACTCACTTTAAAAGAATGAGATTTCCGCCTTTCGATGATGACGAACCACCCCTGTCTTATGAACAGCACATAGAAAACATTGAACCATTGGATCCCATAAATCTTCCCTTGGATTCTCAAGACGATGAATATGTTAAGAATTGGCTCTACGATTCCCGACCATTGGAGGAAGATAGTAAAAAAGTGAATGGTACATCCTACAAAAAATGGAATTTTGAATTACCTGAAATGTCAAATTTATATAGACTATCAACGCCACTGAGAGACGAAGTAACTGATAAAAATTACTATTATCTTTTCGATAAAAAAACTTTCTTGAATGGAAAGGCCCTTAATAATGCAATCCCAGGTGGGCCAAAATTTGAGCCCTTATACCCAAGAGAAGAGGACGAAGACTACAATGAATTCAACTCTATTGACAGAGTGATATTTAGGGTTCCTATAAGAAGCGAATACAGGGTGGCATACCCTCACCTATATAATTCAAGACCTCGTTCAGTGAAAATTCCTTGGTATAATAATCCAGTGTCGTGCATTATTCAGAACGACGAAGATTACGATACATCCGCATTTTTCTTCGATCCATCCTTAAATCCAATACCTCGTCTTGTTGATGATACTACGTCCAGTAACACATCAAAAGCAGAAGAGATTGAGGATTTTACTCTACCTGAACATTTTGCGCCTATTTTGGCTGAGGAAGAAGAGATCGTCTTACCAAATACAAAAGACGCTATGGCATTATACAACGCGCCCTTTCCTTTCAATAGAACTCAAGGAAAAATGGTAAGGGCACAAGATGTTGCTCTGGCTAAAAAATGGTTTTTACAGCATCCCGATGAAGAATATCCCATTAAAGTTAGAGTATCTTACCAAAAATTACTAAAAAACTACGTGCTTAATGAATTACACAGTTCTCCGGCTACAGGCCACAGCAAAACGAAATTACTGAAGAACCTGAAAAACACCAAATATTTTCAGCAAACAACGATTGACTGGGTGGAGGCAGGACTCCAGTTGTGCCGTCAAGGACACAATATGTTAAATTTACTAATACACAGAAAGGGCCTGACTTATTTACACCTCGACTATAATTTCAACTTAAAACCAACGAAAACCTTAACGACAAAAGAACGTAAGAAATCAAGACTTGGAAACTCATTTCACTTAATGCGAGAGTTACTTAAACTAATGAAACTGATCGTTGATACACACGTGCAATTCAGATTAGGAAATGTTGACTCTTTCCAATTAGCAGACGGCATACATTATATTTTAAACCACTTAGGACAGCTCACTGGTATTTATCGTTATAAATATAAAGTAATGCATCAAATTCGTGCATGCAAGGATCTAAAACACGTCATTTATTACAAATTCAATAAAAACTTGGGTAAGGGGCCTGGTTGTGGATTTTGGCAACCTGCATGGAGAGTTTGGCTAAGCTTTCTAAGAGGCACCATACCACTACTCGAAAGATATATCGGTAACCTAATCACGCGTCAATTTGAAGGGCGTTCCAATGAAATCGTTAAAACTACAACTAAACAAAGACTTGATGCATATTACGACCTCGAATTAAGGAACTCGGTCATGGATGACATTCTGGAAATGATGCCCGAGAGTATCCGGCAGAAAAAGGCAAGAACTATACTGCAACATTTAAGTGAAGCGTGGAGGTGTTGGAAAGCCAATATTACTTGGGACGTTCCTGGGATGCCAGCTCCAATCAAAAAAATAATTGAGCGGTACATTAAAGCCAAAGCCGATGCCTGGGTATCAGCGGCTCATTATAATCGAGAACGCATAAAGCGGGGCGCTCACATCGAAAAGATTGTGGTTAAGAAAAACCTTGGACGACTAACGAGGCTTTGGATCAAACATGAGCAGGAACGGCAAAAGCAAATACAGAAAAACGGTCCTGAGATAACTCCTGAAGAAGCTACGACAATATTCTCTGTTATGGTTGACTGGCTTGAATCAAGGAGTTTTTCGCCGATACCATTTCCACCTTTGACCTACAAAAATGATACCAAAATTCTGGTTCTTGCGCTGGAAGACTTGAAGGATGTTTATGCATCAAAAGTGCGTTTAAATGCATCTGAAAGAGAAGAACTTGCCTTGATAGAAGAGGCTTATGATAATCCTCATGATACTCTAAACAGAATCAAGAAATACTTATTGACACAGCGCGTTTTTAAGCCTGTTGATATAACTATGACGGAGAACTACCAGAACATCTCTCCCGTTTATTCAGTTGATCCATTGGAAAAGATTACAGATGCATATCTCGATCAGTATTTGTGGTACGAAGCTGATCAACGAAAGCTTTTCCCTAACTGGATAAAACCAAGTGATTCAGAGATTCCGCCTCTCCTGGTATATAAGTGGACCCAGGGTATAAACAACTTATCTGAAATTTGGGATGTGACCAGAGGTCAATCTACAGTTTTACTTGAGACCACGCTAGGTGAAATGGCCGAAAAAATTGACTTGACTTTACTTAATAGATTACTTCGTCTGATTGTGGACCCAAATATTGCTGACTACATCACTGCAAAAAATAATGTTGTCATTAACTTCAAGGATATGAGCCACGTTAACAAATATGGTTTAATACGTGGATTAAAGTTTGCCTCTTTCATATTTCAATATTATGGATTAGTTATAGACCTGTTATTACTGGGTCAAGAGAGAGCTGCAGATTTGGCTGGCCCAGCTAACAATCCAAACGAATTTATGCAATTCAAGAGCAAAGATATAGAAAAGGCGCATCCGATCAGACTTTACACCAGATATTTGGATCGTATATATATGATCTTTCACTTTGAAGAAGATGAGGGGGATGAACTAACTGATGAATACTTGAGGGAAAATCCAGATCCAAACTTTGAAAACAGCATCGGATATAATAATAAAAGGTGTTGGCCCAAAGATTCACGTATGAGATTAATCCGCCAGGACGTAAACCTAGGGCGAGCTGTGTTCTGGGAAGTTCAAGGCAGGGTACCGAATTCATTAACATCCATTAAATGGCAAAGTGCATTCGTTTCGGTGTACAGCAAAAGCAATCCGAATTTGCTCTTCTCTATGTGTGGATTTGAAGTTAGAATTTTGCCAAGACAAAGGATGGAGGAAGTGGTTTCTAATGACGAAGGTGTTTGGGATTTAATTGACGAAAAATCAAAGCAAAGGACAGCAAAAGCATACTTGAAAGTATCTCAAGAAGAAATCGATAAATTCGACAGCAGAATAAGAGGTATACTAATGGCATCCGGTTCAACTACCTTCACCAAAGTCGCCGCAAAATGGAACACCTCGTTGATATCCCTTTTTACTTACTTCAGAGAAGCTATCGTGGCTACAGAACCTTTACTAGATATCCTCGTAAAAGGAGAAACACGAATTCAAAATCGTGTTAAACTAGGTCTTAATTCAAAAATGCCAACAAGATTTCCACCTGCCGTTTTCTATACGCCAAAGGAACTTGGTGGTTTAGGTATGATTAGTGCGTCTCATATTTTAATCCCCGCATCGGATTTGAGTTGGTCAAAACAGACTGATACGGGAATCACCCATTTTCGTGCTGGTATGACACATGAGGACGAAAAATTGATCCCTACGATTTTCCGTTACATCACTACCTGGGAAAATGAATTCTTGGACTCTCAAAGGGTGTGGGCAGAATATGCAACGAAGCGACAGGAGGCTATTCAGCAGAATAGAAGATTGGCTTTTGAAGAGCTTGAAGGATCATGGGATCGTGGTATACCACGTATTAGTACCTTGTTCCAGAGAGATAGACACACTCTGGCTTATGATAGGGGTCACAGAATTCGTAGAGAATTTAAGCAATACTCTTTAGAAAGGAATAGTCCATTTTGGTGGACAAACTCCCACCATGATGGTAAATTATGGAACCTGAATGCATATAGAACCGACGTTATTCAGGCCCTCGGAGGTATTGAAACCATTTTGGAACATACTCTATTCAAGGGAACAGGCTTTAATTCATGGGAAGGTTTATTCTGGGAAAAAGCATCAGGTTTTGAGGATTCCATGCAATTCAAAAAGTTGACTCATGCTCAAAGAACCGGTTTAAGCCAAATTCCAAACCGTAGATTCACTTTATGGTGGTCACCAACTATTAATAGGGCAAACGTGTATGTTGGTTTTTTGGTGCAGTTAGATCTGACCGGTATTTTCCTTCATGGTAAAATTCCCACACTAAAGATATCTTTAATACAAATTTTCCGTGCTCATTTGTGGCAAAAGATACATGAAAGTATAGTTTTTGATATTTGCCAAATTCTTGATGGAGAGCTAGATGTTTTACAAATCGAATCTGTAACGAAAGAAGCCGTTCATCCTCGTAAATCATACAAAATGAACTCATCAGCCGCAGATATCATTATGGAAAGTGTCTTTAAATGGGAAGTTTCAAAACCTTCCCTATTGCATGAAACAAATGATAACTTTAAGGGTTTAGTCACCAATAAGATGTGGTTTGATGTGCAATTGAGATATGGTGATTATGATTCCCATGATATATCTCGTTACGTAAGAGCGAAATTCCTGGACTATACGACGGATAACGTAAGCATGTACCCCTCACCAACAGGTGTCATGATTGGTATTGATTTGGCTTATAACATGTACGATGCCTATGGTAATTGGTTTGACGGATTGAAGCCTTTGGTGCAAAATAGTATGAGAACAATTATGAAAGCTAACCCAGCACTATATGTCCTTCGCGAGCGTATCAGAAAAGGTCTTCAAATATATCAGTCTAGTGTACAGGAGCCGTTTTTAAACTCTTCAAACTATGCTGAATTATTCAATAACGATATTAAACTTTTCGTGGACGACACTAATGTTTATAGAGTCACTGTGCACAAGACCTTTGAGGGAAACGTTGCCACGAAGGCAATCAATGGTTGTATTTTTACTTTAAACCCTAAAACTGGCCATCTATTCTTGAAAATTATCCATACTTCTGTATGGGCCGGTCAAAAACGTTTAAGTCAGTTGGCAAAATGGAAAACGGCCGAAGAAGTTAGTGCTCTTGTAAGATCATTACCTAAAGAAGAACAACCAAAACAAATCATTGTCACGAGAAAGGCAATGCTTGACCCTTTAGAAGTTCATATGCTTGACTTCCCTAACATAGCGATCAGGCCGACGGAGCTAAGGTTACCATTTTCAGCTGCGATGTCAATAGATAAACTTTCTGATGTTGTCATGAAAGCCACTGAACCTCAAATGGTTCTTTTCAACATTTATGATGATTGGTTGGAACGCATTTCTTCGTACACGGCATTTTCAAGGCTTACATTACTTTTGAGAGCCCTGAAAACAAATGAAGAAGGTGCTAAAATGATTTTACTCAGTGATCCAACGATCCCTATCAAATCATACCATTTATGGCCCTCATTCACTGACGAACAATGGATTAATATTGAATCTCAAATGAGAGATTTGATTTTGACAGAGTACGGCAAAAAGTATAATGTGAATATATCTGCCTTAACTCAAACCGAAATCAAAGATATCATATTGGGTCAAAACATCAAGGCCCCATCTGTCAAAAGACAGAAAATGGCTGAATTGGAAGCTGCTAGAACTGAAAAGCAAGATGGTGAAGAAACAGTCGGCGCATCGACCGTTATGAAAACCAAAACCATAAACGCGCAAGGTGAGGAAATAGTTGTGGTAACTTCTGCTGATTATGAAAGCCAAACATTTAGCTCAAAGAATGAGTGGAGAAAGTCTGCCATTGCTAATACATTGTTACATTTGAGATTGAAAAACACCTACATCTCAGCTGATGACTTCGTGGAGGAGCAAAATGTCTACGTTCTTCCGAGAAATTTATTAAAGAAGTTTATTGAGATATCCGATGTGAAAATCCAGGTAGCTGCCTTCATTTACGGTAGATCAGCCAAGGATCATCCGAAGGTAAAGGAGATTAAAACAGTTGCGTTAGTTCCTCAGTTAGGCCACGTAGGTTCCGTTCAAATAAGTAACATCCCTGACGTTGGAGGCCTCCCGGACACTGAAGAACTAGAGCTGCTAGGTTGGATTCATACTCAAACCGAAGAACTTAAATTTATGACTGCAGCTGAAGTAACAACTCACTCTACTCATTTTGCAAACAAGAAAAGAGATTGCATTGATATTTCCATTTTTTCTGCTCCGGGATCCATATCGTTGAGTGCTTATAATCTAACTAATGAAGGTTACCAGTGGGGTGAAGAGAACAAGGACGTAACAAATTTGATATCTGAAGGATTTGAACCTACCTTCAGCACGCACGCTCAACTACTACTCTCTGACCGTATCATGGGCAATTTTATAATCCCATCGAGAAATATTTGGAACTACACATTTATGGGCACAGCATTCAACCACGAAGGTGACTACAATTTCAAGTACGGTATACCTCTGGAGTTTTATAATGAGATGCATCGTCCTGTACACTTCTTACAGTTTAACGAACTAGCTGGTGATGAAGAGTTGGAAGCCGAACAAGCAGACGTGTTCAGCTAAGTTTATCCACCGATGGGGGCTTGGGCCATTGTATTTAAATAGACATATAAATTTATAAGTATAATCACTGATGCATTTTTGTTATAGCCAAGTATATAACTATAATAGCATATCAGGCCAGTGAAATTTAGAAGTTGTGAAATATGCGAGGCAACGAGCTGGGAGTTCCACGCTTTTTGCCCTGTTTTTTGTGCCACATAGATTCATAGAAGTATGAAAGATTGCCACTGGATTGTGATTCTATTCAATAAACCAACAGAGTGATAATGAACCATCCACAAGGCCATTCATTCATTTACCCTTTTCATGTGAGTGGATACTTTGTTTTCATTTCGCGAAACTGAGGATCCGCGCGGCAGAAAGAAAGTGCATGTATTTAGAACTGATCGACTATTCGTGAAAGAGCTTGAATCATGTATTTTGTGATAAATTCACGGTTCTCCATACGGTCCTCAAAATAAAACGGCGGAAATAACCATCCAAGCAAGCATCACATTTTGTGCAAGTCAACGCTAACGGTAGAAGAGACGGTGAGGATGCCAGGAACGCCACAGAAGAACAAGAGGTCAGCGAGTATATCCATCTCGCCTGTAAAGACGTTAATAGAGGAAAAAGAGCCTGCTCATAATGATTCAAAGAAGACATCATCAAAGCAAACAAAGAGAAAAAAAAAGTATGCATTTGCCCCTATAAACAATCTGAATGGAAAAAGTGGTAAGATACCAAACACAAGTGTGTTGAAGTCAATATCTGTTTCACAGGTACGAAATACATCAAGAGTTAAGGAGGTAAACATGACAATTAGTAAGAGCGGTAACTCATTACCAAGCCCGCAAGTTAAACTCAAACGCGAAGTGTCGAGTATGAGCAAGTATCATGATTTAACTCATGACGAAGACGGCCCTATGGAAGAAGTAATATGGAAATATTCGCCCCTACAGCGAGATATGTCCGACAAAACAACAAGCGCTGCCGAATTTTCTGATGACTACGAAGCTGTTCAAGATCCCTCTTCAACGCCTATAGTACCTAATAGATTAAAAACTGTCCTTAACTTTACAAATATTCATGTGCCCAGTGCTGACGAAAATCCTTTCACACAAGAAAATGAAGACGAGCAAATACGACCTAAACATGCAAATATATCTCCAAGGGGATCCTTTCGTAACATAGATGATATTCTCGATGATATAGAGGGCGATTTAACTATAAAGCCGAGAAGTTCGAAATTCAGCGATTTGCCATCCTCACCTACCAAGGCACCTAATGTCGAACAACCGGAGGCGGCTGCAGAAACCGCAGATGACTTAAACACCACAGGAGATAGTAATGATGGTGACGATTCATTGATCGATATTTTAACTCAAAAATATGTCGAAAAACACAAGGATGATATACAGGTGGCAATACAAAGTAAAGATGATCAAGGAAATGAAACTCATGAAACTCATGAAGAAAATGAAAAAAATGAAAAGAGCGGAGAATGTAAAGGAGATGTAGTTAATAAAATCAAACGAGACGATGCATTCGATAACAACCAAGACGACCGAGGATATCAAAGAAGCCAAGAAAAAGAGGAAGAAGAAAAACGTTTATCAGACGAGTTTTCAGACGATTCACTAATAGAGTTATTGAATGAAACTCAAACACAAGCAGAATCCAATGCCATCGAACAGGAGATCGAAAAGGTAGAGGTAATGGTTTCTCACGATTTGAAAGTTGATTCTGATACTACATTATCCACGTATGTTCTCAGAGCTAAATTTAGTGCACCAAGAGATGGTGTAATACGATTAGTGATAATCAGTATACGTACTGTTGAATTGCCCAAAATTGGAACCCAAAAAATACTCGAGTGCATAGATGCCAAAGGTGGACAAAGTTCTGTGGTCGTTCGGCATCCTTGGGTATACTTAGAGTTTGAAGCTGGAGATGTAATACATATAATAGAAGGGAAGAACATTGAGAACAAACGACTTCTTTCCGATGACAAAAACCCAAAGACTCAATTAGCAAACGACAATCTGCTGGTATTAAACCCTGATATATTATTCTCAGCAACATCAGTCGGAAGCTCAGTGGGTTGTTTGAGACGTGCAGTTCTGCAAATGAAATTTCAAGACCCTCGTGGAGAACCAAGTCTTGTCATGACCTTAGGTAACATCGTACACGAGTTATTACAAGATTCGATCAAATACAAGCTTTCGCACAGCAAAATTACTATAGAAAGCATAGTACAAAAATTAGATTCACTGTTGGAAAGTTACTCATTCTCAATTATGATCTGTAATGAGGAAATACAAGCTGTGAAGGAGTTAATTATAAAGGAGCACGTTGAAAACATCTTGTACTTTGTTAATAAATTTGTCTCGAAGAGCAACTATGGTTGCTACACGTCTGTCTCAGGAACCAGAAGAACACAGCCAATTTCAATATCAAATGTGATCGATATTGAAGAAAATATATGGTCTCCAATATATGGTCTCAAAGGGTTTTTGGATGCAACTGTTGAAGCTAATGTTGAAAACAATCAAAAATGTATTGTCCCCCTAGAAGTAAAAACTGGTAAATCGAGAAGTGTTTCATATGAAGTCCAAGGCCTTATATATACACTATTACTGAATGATCGCTATGAAATACCAATAGATTTTTTTCTTCTTTATTTTACGAGGGACGAAAATATGTCAAAATTTCCATCCATTTTGCATTCTGTAAAGCATATTCTTATGTCCCGAAATAGAATGAGCATGAGTTTCAAGCATCAGCTTCAGGAAGTTTTTGGGCAAGGTCAATCAAGATTTGAACTGCCACCATTATTGCGCGATTCATCTTGTGATTCATGCTTCATGAAAGAGTCGTGTATGGTATTGAACAAATTGTTGGAAAATGGAACATCAGAAGAAAGCGGCCTAGTCGAAGGTGAATTTGATACATTAACGAGGCATTTGCTGCCAAACCTCACTACCTACAAGGAATTCTTCACAAAGTATAATGACCTAATAACAAAAGAAGAGTCAAGCATAACATGCATCAATAAAGAGCTTTTCCTATTGGATGGTTCCACGAGAGAATCGAGAAGCGGGAGGTGTCTTTCTAATTTAGTTGTGTCAGAGGTAGTTGAACATAAGGAAAAAGAAGGGACATATTCATATTGTTTCCTGAGAAGCAATCAAGATAATAACGCACAGTCGATGTTATCCTCTCAAATTACCGTCAATGACTTTGTAATTATTAGCGATGAGGAAGGTCATTTCTGCCTATGCCAAGGCCGTGTACAATTTATAAATTCAGATAAGATTGGTGTATCCATCAAGCGAAAATTGTTGAACAACCGACTTCTGGATAGAGAACGAGGAATTACAACCATTCAAAGTGTAGTTGACTCTAAACTAGATCAATCCAACCTCATAGCGACTCAAAATTTGGTTAAATATAGGATCGATAAAAATGACATCCAACAAAGTTTATCCTTAGCACGATTCAACCTCCTGAGTTTGTTTTTACCAGCTGTTCCGCCTGGTTTGGATATAATTGACGAAAGAAGTAAATTAGCCCGAAAGACAAAGAGATCTGATGGAGGTAACGAAACGTTACGATCTTTTTTAATTGATAACAGAGCACCAAAATTTAGAGGTATAAGCGATGACCCTGTGATACCATACGAACTTTCGGAGGATATAACATTGAACGTGAACCAAAAACAAGCAATTGATACTGTGATGAGAGCTGAAGATTATGCATTAATATTGGGAATGCCAGGAACAGGTAAGACCACTGTCATTGCAGAAATAATCAAGATTCTGGTGTCCAAGGGGAAAACTGTGCTTTTGACATCATATACACATTCTGCAGTGGATAATATTTTGACAAAGTTGATTAAGACCACCATTAACATAACGAGATTGGGATTGAAACATAAGGTTCATCCTGATACACAGAAGTATGTACCGAATTATGAGTCAGCAAAAAGTTATAAGGATCATTTGGCCAAGATAAACAGCACCTCCGTCGTCGCCACGACGTGTTTGGGCATAAACGATGTATTTTTTACATTGCACGAAAGGGATTTTGACTATGTGATTTTGGATGAAGCAAGTCAAATTTCCATGCCGGTCGCTTTGGGACCTTTACGATATGGATGTAAGTTTATCATGGTTGGCGACCATTATCAGCTACCACCACTAGTAAAGAATGATGCAGCTCGATTAGGCGGATTAGAGGAATCTCTGTTCAAAACCTTCTGTGAAAAGCACCCGGAGAGTGTTGTGGAACTGACTTACCAATATCGTATGTGTGGCGATATTGTTACTTTGTCTAACTTCCTGATATACGACAATAAGTTGAAATGTGGGAATGATGAAGTTTTTGTACAATCTCTAACATTACCAATTCCAGATGCTTTAAAGCAATATAGAAATAAGTCAATAGGTTCGAAGGAATGGCTCGAAGACATATTAGAACCGAACAGAAAAGTTATTTTCTTGGATTATGATAAATGCCCAGATATTATGGAAAAAAGCGAAAAAGATAACATCACCAATGTTGGAGAAGCACAAATTTCCCTACAATGTGTAGAGGGAATGATTTTGAGCGGTATACCGTGTGAAGATATCGGTGTTATGACGTTATACAGGGCGCAGTTGAGGTTACTAAAAAAGATATTCAATAAAGATGCATATAAAGGACTAGAGATCTTGACTGCTGATCAGTTTCAAGGTCGCGATAAGAAATGCATTATTATTTCCATGGTTAGAAGAAATTCTCAATTGAACGGGGGATCACTATTGAAGGAATTGAGGAGAGTCAATGTTGCCATGACGAGAGCCAAATCCAAACTAATCATCATAGGTTCCAAGAGTACAATTGGCTCCGTTTCCGAGATAAAATCGTTTGTAGACTTGTTAGAAGGACGTAATTGGATTTATACAATGTGCAAAGATGGGCCTTACAAGTATAATTTCCCCGAGAGGCTAGCCTCCACAGAAGGAACACATAATGGCCTCAGAAAGAGGACGGGGGCCAAACCCATCACATCCGAATCCAAACTTGTCAGCGACAAACCTATCATAAGGGAAGTTTTACAGGAGTATGAAAGTTAATACGGCAAGGGAAGCTTTTGCACAACAAAGAACCATCACAGCATACGATTCAAATATCAGTTTATAAAAGTTGGTATATAGCACTCAAAATTAGCATTTAGTTTTATACTCGCTTGCATGAGGGTTGTTCTAGAAATTTTTGGCTTGAACTTTTCCGAAAGCTTCGTCATTGACAAACCAAGAGGTTTTCTTGCCAAATAGTTCGTTAACCAATACGGTGGGTAACTGATCGTTTTTCAAATCAAAGATTTCATGCATTATATCTTGCTTTGAACTGCCTTCAGCAACAAAACACAAGGCCTTGGCGTCCTTTAGCATGGGCAGGGTGAACGTTATTCTGTCGCTTGGAGGCTTGGGGGAATCGTGGCACCAGGCAACTCTTTTCTCTGTTTCCTCTAACAAATACTTGTGTTTTTGGCCGGGAAACAAAGAACACGTGTGGCCATCAGGACCGCAGCCCAATAGAACCAAATCGAGCGATTGGGGCAAGATTTGTTCGTACTGCGCAGCAATGTTGTCCCTAGACTCGGCCCCATCGTTGCTGATCAAGGACTCGTCCATAGGATGGACGTTTACTTGGACAGTTGAGGGCAATTTGTCCAGAACTATCTTCTTGAATGTACCATAATTACTATCCGCGTCTGTTAAAGGCACAATTCTTTCATCGGAGAAGTAAATTTGCCATTTTGACCATTGAACTCTGGGAGAAAGTGATGCATCCGCTACCAGACTTTCATAGAGAGCGTTGATCAAAGAACCACCGCTAACAGAGACCTTGAAGTCCGATTTCCTCTGCAGAGCCTCATCTTGTTTCTTGACGATGAATTCGCCCAATTGATGAGTCAAACTGGCCCTTTCTGAAAACACGCGCACTGTGACCATTGGATATCAGATTAGCCGAGTCAATTGATCGTGTCCTGGCCTTAGGCATCCTCGAGGCCCCTCCCTCTTCTTTATATATATTCTCATCGAGTCGGGAATAAAAAAACTGAAAAAAAAATCTAGTACGAGAACTAATTATAACACCGCGCGCGAAGAAAATGTATTTTCCTGTTCTAAGAATATTACACAATCCGGATATATATATATATATATATGCATACGTACGTAGCCGTGCCTCGGCAAAGATTCGAGTGGTAGTTTGGGCGTTTATCTGCCAGAAGTAATTTCCTTTTTGCTTTCGTCGGCGGCGCCGCAGAGGATGTAGTTGAACAGTTGCGATATAGAGTCACCGTTCCGTATCCTGTAGTTCGCGATTCTACTCAATTGGTAGCCAGCGGTCAAGCAAAGAAACGAGTTCACGGAAGCCAGCAAGATGTTCCTTGGCTTGATGACAAAGGACCAGCGCGTCCAAATCAACGCAGTAGAGAGAAGCGACAAGTTTTGAGCGCCGGAAATTTTTTCCACTGGTCTCTTCATATCACTGAACCCAGCGAAAACCAACCCCCATTTCAGAGTAGGGGCCCAGAAATGCACTGTCTTGGGACCCGTTTCACTTTGCCAGAACCGCCTGAATGCAAAACGTACCGACGATGTAGACATTTTTCTTTTCTTTATTATCTTTTTCTGTGTTAGACTATACTTTTTCTGTTTTGGTGTGTTTCAATTCTCTGAGATAGTGAGTTATAACTCTTGACAATACGTTCTTTCGAATGAACTAGTGGTTTGCCGTCTATTTCAAATTCCTATTACAGTCAGCGATGTGCGTATCAGGGTTTGCTGTTTTTCTCGAGAAAAATGCCTCGTACTTCTTCTCGGACTATTTCATTCTTCTCTTGTTATATACTCAACGCTTTTCTTTTTCTTCTTTTTTTTTTTTTTTCATCCTAGTCATGCGCGCAATGAGAAAGCTCACGAAACGAATGAGTAATCCGTGGGAAACAATGCAGCCCCCAGGGTCAGCAACTGACGTGACTCAGCCTGGTCTCGCAAGACGGGCCACGTCCTGGCAGAACGGCGGGGAAGTCCAGGGGCCCTCACGACGTGTCTTAAGTATGGGAGAAGATGGTAGTATTTCCCGGATGCGAGCGGCGGTTCTGTCACTTCGAACGGGTGGGTAACATAGGGGCCTCAATTCGATACTTGGTATCCAGGCGTAATAGTACTGATTAGTGCACTTGTCATCAGTGTGCAGTAGTGGTGATGGTCGGTGGTAATAGGGCATAGCAAAGCTCAGGACGCAGAGTTATTGCATATTTCAATTCTTAGTGTTTCTTTTGGTCGGGCAGGAAGGAGAAAACGTGGCTCGTACGTATATCACTGGTAACAGAAGAGAATTTCCATCGAGCTCGAGATGACGACGTATTTCAAGCTGGTGAAGGGTGCTACTAAGATCAAGTCAGCTCCGCCTAAGCAAAAGTACCTGGACCCGATCCTGTTGGCGACGGGCAGTGAAGAGGACTTCTATGAGATCGTGAAAGCTTTGGATTCCCGGGTTAATGATACGGCATGGACGATTGTGTACAAGACTTTGTTGGTGGTACACCTCATGATGAGGGAGGGTAAGAAAGACGTTGCATTGCGGTACTACTCTAGGAACCTGGAGTTTTTCAGCATTGAGAATATACGTGGTTCCAGTGGCAGTGCGTCTGGCGATATGAGGGCGCTCGATCGATACGATAATTATCTGAAGGTCAGAAGCAGAGAGTTTGGTAAAATCAAAAAGGACTACGTGAGAGACGGCTATCGGACGTTGAAATTGAACACTAACAACTACGGAAACTCCAAGAACAAGCAGCACTCTATTAATATTGCGCTAGATCACGTGGAGTCTCTGGAGGTGCAGATCCAAGCTCTGGTCAAAAACAAGTATACGCAGTTTGACCTGAGTAACGAACTGGTCATATTCGGCTTCAAGCTGCTTATCCAAGACCTTTTGGCCCTATACAACGCTCTCAACGAAGGTATCATAACGCTACTGGAGTCGTTTTTCGAATTGTCTCATCAGAACGCCGAAAGAACTCTGGACTTGTACAAGACGTTTGTCGACCTGACCGAACATGTTGTCAGATACTTGAAGAACGGTAAGACTGCGGGCTTGAAGATACCTGTTATCAAACACATCACTACAAAACTGGTCAGATCGCTGGAGGAACATTTGATAGAGGACGATAAAACCCACAGCACGTTTGTGCCCATCGATGGTTCTCAAGGCGGCGCCGGTGCCACAGCGTCCAGGTCTATCGCCCAGGAGAGGCTGGAGCAGATTCGCGAACAAAAGAGGATACTGGAGGCACAGTTGAAAAATGAACAGGTACCGATATCTCCTGCCGTCACCACGGCCACAACCGCCCAATCATATAATCCATTCGGCGCAGACTCTTCCGCGCATACTAACATTCCAATTGCGGGGGCCAATCAACCACAGCAAACCCCAAACAATCCATTTGTAACTCAAATGCAACCACAAGGAGTGGTTCCACAGGCTGCACGTACAGAACCTGTTACTTTCAATGCTCCACAATATGCAATGGTCCAGCCCGTGGCAAACACCAGCCCGGTACAAGAACCCGGTGTAAGTGCCCAACTAACAGGATACTATTCTATCAATAACCATCTAACTCCTACATTCACGGGCGCGGGATTTGGGGGATATTCCGTTTCACAGGGCACGACTTCGGGGTTTGATCAACAAGTCGCACAGTCACAAACTGGTTCGAACAATCCATTTGCATTGCGGAACCCTGCAACGATTGCTACGGGAAACCCCACGCAGGAGCCTGTCTTGAATAACCCATTTTCGGAACCAAACTTCAATGAACAAAATGCCGGTTTGCCACCACAACAACAAGTAATAAGTAATCCCTTCCAAAATCAAACGCATCTTCAACAGCAACAACAACAACAGAAAGTACTTTCAAGCACGATAAATAGCGTTATGACGACTCCTACCAGCATGCAGGGGTCAACAAATGTACAACGTTTTGATAACGTGCAATTTCCTGCTCCCTATACTCAAAACCTGCCACAACAACCACAACAGCAACAGGGGTCTTACGCGCCCGCAACCGCAGCGGTTACTCCTATTGTAAATACTACAGGAATCGTCCAACCACAGACTATTCCGTTCTACCCACAACAGCAACAGCAGTCTCAAACGCAGCATCAAGGTTTGGGCGACCGGTATACGAACGGCAACTTCAATTTAATTGATATGTGATATTTGGTATATATATGTACGTACAAATTTATAACTTCAGTGCATTTCTAGATAGTAGTAAGTAGTTGCAAGAAGAGCTATGTAATCTTTACCATTTTCTTTTAAACGTTTATCCCTGTAGAGCAATACTTCACAGCTCTTCATAACCGCTTTTTTCCCACAAAAGATTGATAGCGCCACTCAATGGAGTTTATACTGTTATTTCCGAGTCGACATATATAAGGGAACAAACAGGGTAGAAAACTAAACACTTATTATCCGTCCAGACTCTCTAACAACGAAATATTCAATAAAAGCAATGAATGCTACTCAATGTCAAGCGAATGCGGTGCAGAGTATTGTTAATAGGGCAGAAAAGGGCGCTTTCTCAGGCGGCGAGGAGAATACATCTTCGTTTGGCAAAATCCAAAGTAGAAATGAATCATCCCCGATTCTGAACAATATAATCGAGCAAAGATTTTTACAATATTCAAGCGTATCCAATCAGTTGCCTTCTTACGCGGATGTACCCCCCAGGATCCTAGAAAATCAGAAATCTGCAGCCCCAGAACCAAACAATAGCGGAACTTCTTGGTCCAAGGATTTCAAACATGATTCCATCAGGCACATCACACTTCCTATCCAAAATGAATTTGCAAATCTCAATTTGAACAAAGAACCGCATATGATTCGGACAGGGCCGCATTTGGGCTTTTCTTCGCACAAATATTTAAGTATGACTTCTTTTCCTGTCATTGACCATCAAATACCTGAGCCAAGGACCTTAGAGTTTCCTATTGGCAGTGAAGTTGATTCTTTGATTAATGCAGAGTTTTTGGAGATGGAAGACACTGATTTGCAAGAAGAAGGCAATACACAGGAAGAAAATTTAGATACAGGGCTGGAACAGGAAAAAGCTGCCATGAAAAGTCTAGCTTCTGACATAGTTGAGTTTTGCGGCAATAGCAGTGCCGATGAAGGTCTGACAGAAAGGCTAATTAGTTCAAAATTTGTTGGACTGATGGGTAATATCAGCAGTGGTTCCGTAATTCTGAAAAAAAATGAAAGCACAGAAAAAGACCTTCAGAAGCATGTGGGTTTCTGTTTCGAGCGCACAGGAACCTGGACAGATCTGGAGTTTCGTGATGTCGAAGACAGGACCGTGTAGTGGCTCATGACTATTTCTCCACTTTATACCATTTCAGTCATATATATAAGGTTATTTAACCAAAGTTAAGTAACAGTATTATAATACATACTGCCTTCACAGAATACGTAAAAAAGTGTGACCAGAAATGAATAGCACGTTTCTTTGGAAGAAAATTAAAAATTCGCCATTTCGACAGTATTATGTACGGAGAAACCACCGTCGTTAGGGTCATGAGTGCAGTGTTCTCCTACAAATTTTAGTTTGTTACTTCGGGTTTTACTTTCCCCGGCTCGTGCTCGATGTCCACCTTCAGTTATGAGAATCTCATCATCTGCTTTGGCTTTTTGAAATTTGATTGTCGTTTTGAATTCCTTCATATCCAAACTAGAGTTATCGCCAGTATCCTCTGCCCTTGAGTGATCGGTTACTTTGAGTTCGTTTCGGTCCTGTTTATGCTCTCCACCACTTTTGTTTACAGGATCAATTCTGTTGTCATTAGTAAGATCGCTATCGTTTTCTTCCTCTATACCAAGCAGCCCGGCCTTGACGTCGCTAACAAAATTCCAGAGAGATCTGGAAACAGATCCTTGAGAAGGAGATACTTCGTTATTTCCTGAGTTTTCACCATTGAGCAGCCGTACTGAGGAATCGTCATTACTGGTCGGTGTTGCTCGCCGCCGCTCTGGTTCACCAGGGCTGGAGTCATCCCAATTCAGAGTCCTTTCAATTTCATGCTGAATGATTTTGTCAAACTGGTTGAATAGAGCCAGCGGCTTACTCCAAAGTGATTGTTTAGACGGATCCGATGAGGTGTTTCCCCGACGTGTTTCTTGAATGTCTTGTGAGAACACAGATCTTGATTGGTTGGAGTTTAGAGGTTCCCTTTCCTTTCGCGTTCCCACAAAACTAGCATTACCAGCATTTTCAGCCCTTGATTCCATAGGTATATTCTTAAGCACGGGTGAAAAGGCACAGTTTTTCGCTGGCATATTCTGAGACGGATCCAAATGCTTACTTACTTGTTCTTTCAACTCCTGGAGTTCACGTGCACGACGAGAGTAGTTTTCTTCTTCGTGTTGAGTTTGTTTCTTCAAATCTTCAACCTTTTGTTTACATTCCAGAAGTTCCAACTCTTTTGTAGCAAGGGCTTGTAAAAGGGTACTCACATCGGCCCCATTTGTGGGCACGGCGGTCGCTGCCATACTATTCACCGATTGTGAACTGCCGTTTCTAGACCGTCGGAGACCATCTCCAATTGCTTCTTCACTGGAAAGTACTGTAGTAGACTCTAATTGAATTCCATGGGATCCGCCAGAAAAGCTTACTGTATTTCCAAAGGATATACTGTTTTGAGATTCTGGTGTGGTGGGAAAAACCATTGGTTGAATAAGCGATCTTCTCTTACCCATTGCGTTCGGAATAGACATGGAGGAATGACGAGTTACGACCCTTCTAGCATCTGGTTTCATTTGTAGGGGATGATCTCGTTCGCTTAATCTGGTAGGCGTCATTGGCTTTTGCGAATGCACGCTCCCTGCACTGGACGTACGATGGTGCTCAAATCTGTAACCATTGGAGCCAGAAGGACGAAACTTTGGTCGTGCCTTCATCACAGGAGACAAAGAAATCATGCTATTTCGGGTGCTTGTATCCACATCCAATTCCTTCTCGTTGGACTCTATAAACTCATCAAATTTATTCATATTAGTATCCTAAAAGATAGTGTAGCTATGGTGAGGTCCATGTAGCGTCAATTTAGGTAAATGAGATCAATTTTTCCTTTTAGTTGGCCTATTATGCTGAACTCTACAATTTGAACCCTTCATCACCTTTTGAATCACGCGGCACGTCTTTTGAGAACTTGGCGACGCGGTTGTTGATAATATTAAAAGCAAGCATTCCTTTAAGTTTGAAACAATACAGGCATAAAAAAGCAACAGGGCTCGTTCTACAAAGCACTTGTTTGTTTACTTGGTAATATTTACGGTTATCAACAAGTTTACAGTCATTTTAAAGGAAAAGGGAGAGCTCTTTTTATACAGTTTGCACCTTGGAAATAATTCAAACATGGCCGGATTTAGCTTCGCCAAGAAGTTTACTCATAAGAAACATGGAAAAACACCTTCTGATGCTTCCATCTCTGACCAATCTAGGGAAGCTTCATTGTCAACTCCTCCAAATGAAAAGTTCTTCACAAAACAAGAAACGCCTCAGAAAGGACGTCAATTCTCACAAGGTTATCGTCCTAACGGTAATAAGACCAGTTCACCTCCTACGTTTGCCAAAAAGCAGCAAGCAGAATCAAGGATCCAGCCAAGTGCAGTGCCACCTCAGCAACGAAATGTATCGGGACCATCTACCACTCTCCATAAACAACCATCAAAGCAGAGAGGATACACCGTGTGGAATAGAATAAAGTTACAGAACTCACCTTTCCCACGTTATAGACATGTTGCCTCTGCATACGTTACAGACAAAAACCAAATTTATGTTATCGGAGGGCTTCATGATCAATCTGTATACGGTGATACATGGATATTAACGGCCCTTGATAATGCCACCAAATTTTCTACCACTACGATAGACATAAGTGAAGCCACGCCACCACCAAGAGTGGGTCATGCTGCCGTTCTATGCGGGAATGCTTTTGTTGTATTCGGCGGTGACACACACAAAGTCAATAAGGAAGGTTTAATGGATGATGATATATACCTTTTGAATATCAACTCTTACAAGTGGACAGTCCCTGCACCCGTGGGGCCACGTCCATTAGGCAGATATGGTCATAAAATTTCAATCATCGCCACAACTCAAATGAAAACGAAACTATACGTTTTTGGTGGTCAATTTGATGACACCTATTTCAACGACTTGGCTGTTTATGATCTATCCTCTTTTAGAAGACCGGATTCACATTGGGAATTTTTGAAACCGAAGGCATTTACGCCACCACCTATTACGAATTTTACAATGATATCATATGATTCAAAACTATGGGTATTTGGTGGTGACACATTACAAGGTTTAATCAATGACGTGTTTATGTATGATCCAGCGATTAATGATTGGTTTATCATCGAGACCACTGGTGAGAAGCCTCCTCCAGTTCAAGAACACGCTTCTGTAGTTTACAATGATTTAATGTGTGTGGTGGGTGGAAAAGACGAGCATGACGCCTACTTGAATTCCGTGTATTTCTTGAACTTGAAATCGCATAAATGGTTTAAGTTACCTGTATTTACAGCGGGAATCCCGCAAGGTCGGTCCGGCCATTCACTAACATTATTGAAAGATGATAAGATTTTAATTATGGGAGGTGACAAATTTGATTACGCCAGAGTCGAAGAATTCGACTTACATACCTCCGATATTGACTTACAAAGAGGCACGATTGTTTATACGCTAGATTTGGCACGCATAAAAGACCTTTGTCCCGGGATAATGGATGCTTTGAACGAAATCGCTGCTGAGAAAAATGGTAGTCTTGATTTGGCGACGCCAGTTACGCCAGTTACGCCAGTTTCTCTTCAAAACAATAGTACGAACTTGCCGAATTCAGCCGGACTCCCAGCTTCTGCTCCATCGTCCGCAGCGAAGTCTTTCCCAGATTTTGATCATGGTAACAGAGATGTTAATAACGGAGAGCTTCCAGTGGAGCCTGAGAGCCAAAATCATACGGTACACTCAGAATCTCATTTAATTGCTGAACCAAACATTTTGACTCCGTATGTGCCTCCAGAAAGCTCCCAAACGCCTATTATGAAAACAACTTCAAACAAACCATTTAGTACACCTATTATCGAAAAAGGAACTGAAACTGCTGGAATTATTGAATCGCCAAATGAAAACTATAGTATTCCGTCTTCAAACTATGGAAAAAACCTCACTCCATTAAAGCAAATCAAGAGTAACTCCTCCCCAATTGTAGAAACGTTATTAAGCAACGAAATAAATACGTTCCAGAATGACAACGTGGATGAAACGGAACTTCATACTGACGCTGATGAAAAAACGGACTCTACGATCCCTTCTAACCAAAAAATGAACGGGAAAACTTCAAGGGCATCAGTGCCAGGCAATATTGAGGAAGAAAGCGGCGCTGTTGTTGCTGATGACGACGATGAAATTGGTGTAGCTCAAATGGCCAGCTCCCCATCAAAAGATCAGTTCAAAATAAAGCATTATAATGAATCTCTAGAATTGTCGCAAAAAACTGCTGAGATCGAAAAATTATCTGAGCCTGTAGATATTGCAATAAAGAAAAGCGATACCACAGGCCATGATTCTACTGAGCATGATGTTGCAATAAATGAGGAAAAGGATTTGGCCGGGATCGTAAACGCTTCATCTGATGTAAAAAAGGAAAAATTAAATGTTCCAGAAAATGGAAGCGTTACTTCTGAAGTCGTGGACAGAGCACTATTCGAAAAGTTAAGGTCTGAATTACAGTCCTTGAAAGAACTTACACATGAAAAAGCACTTGAGGCCGGTGCTCACATAAAAGAGTTAGAAACGGAGCTGTGGCGGTTGAAATCTCAGAGCAGCACTGGAACAGCCAAAGAAATGGATGAGTTGGACTCTGTTAGACTACAGTCGAAATGTGAAATACTAGAAGCAGATAATCACTCTCTCGAAGACAAAGTCAATGAGCTAGAGGACTTAGTAAATAGCAAATTCTTAAACATGGAAAGTCTAAACGCAATTGTGCAATTTCAAAATGAACGAATCAAGTCGATCGAGCTAGAACCTGATTACAAAGAAAAGCTTGAAAAATTACAAATAGAACACGAAAACCTGAGTAGAGAAAATGAACGGTTGAGAGATGAGAGTATGCGACAAAGCGAAGATATCATTAAACAAGTCACGGATTACTCATTACAATTGGGTTCACTAATAAACTATTGGAAAGAAGGCAAGACCAGCTCTTCGCTTCATGCATCTTCTTCTTCATTGTTGTCCGTGTCGGACGGAAACGATGAAAAATGTATAAACGAACCCTATGGTGATCAAAGCCGTCACCATCGTGTGGTAATTAACAAACTAACAAATAGATTGGATGATTTGTTGGAGAAGAGCCAGGAGCTAACCATCTCAAAAGAAAAACTGTCTTCTGAATACCATGCTTTGAAGATGGAACACAGCTCGTTGAGTCAGGATGTGTTGGTGAAGGAGAATGAAATCAAAAAGATACAAAGCGATTATAAGGAAAGCATAAGTTCTATGGATAGTGCAAGTAAGGCACTAACAGTTTCGCAAAGGGAACTAGAAAAGTATAAGAGTTTGAGCAAAAAGCTGATTGACGAGCTAGATGAATTGAACTTCAAAAACAACGTCGGCAGTAAAAATTCTGATGGGTTCAAAAGCGCTGACCAGACCCCTGGCAGTGCTGACAACAGCAACACTATGAGGGAGAACCAATTCAATATCAAGATAAACGACCTAAAAGCAGAACTTTTCATTACTAATCACGAAAGAGATGACCTGAAAGGCGAAGTGTTAGAGTTGAAGAAGAGATTATTGAATTTAGAGAATAGTGTTGAAAAAACCAATGAGGATGACGACAATAACTTATTATAAAAAATAATGTGAGTAATGATTTTTTTTTTCGTGTGTAATAATAATAATAAACATTAATAATATTAATAATGACAATAATAGAATAATAAAAGTTGTATTCTTGAAGAGAAGTGTAACGAAAATATACGTATGAAATAGATGTAGGGATAAGCGTGAAAAAGAACCTTATTTTACTCAATAAAGGTTTGTGAAACAGACGTTATGGGCTGCTAAACTGGAATATGCTCCCGTTTGATGCCTGGGCCTCATGCAGCGCCGCAGAATAATCTGACTGTAATATTTGAGGGGTACTGGATGAGGATACTGGCATCATTTCATTTGCTTCACTTTGCAGTAAAGTAAAACTGAACTCATCTTCTAGTACATCTTTTATTTGCTCATTTCTTTGGGTCAAAGAATCGTCACCATATAATGTATCACTATACAAAAGACTGGTATCGTTATTATTCTCTACCACTTTTGACATGCAGTGTGAATCGTCTATAATAAACGGAAGGGATAGTAATGTAGGTTTCTTGCGGCAACTGTTTAGAATGTAGTTTGAAGCTGTCCGTTTCAACACTACTTCAGAATTGCTTGTCTCTGTTATGATGCAATTTGCTGCTTTATTAAACTCTTCCTCATTTATTCTTCGAACAGTCTTGTTATTTAACCCAAACTGAATGCTAACACTTTCAGATACGAAATATTGCCGAAGAAAGTCTTGCATGCAAATAATCCTGTTTCCTTCCTCCTTCTCGATGGACATCTCTAAGTTAGTGGTCCTACTCATCCTTGTTTTGATGACCTTGCTTCTCGTGCAAATGATCGATTCTGTTAAGTATGGCGAGAATTAGCCGCCGAATATCCTGCGATAAACTGAAGAAAGATAAAGCTGAAGAC
The DNA here is from genome assembly GCF_947243775.1 of Saccharomyces kudriavzevii IFO 1802. Classification (NCBI taxonomy): domain Eukaryota; kingdom Fungi; phylum Ascomycota; class Saccharomycetes; order Saccharomycetales; family Saccharomycetaceae; genus Saccharomyces; species Saccharomyces kudriavzevii. Next base: position 391,125 of record NC_079279.1, on the reverse strand, counting down.
TACTGATTTACCAAAAAAAAACACAAGTGAATAATGTATAAAAGATCCTCGGATGCACAGCAGCAATCTCTCACAATCGAGGATACTGTTTACCTAAATTATCAACGTTTGCTCACGACACCAGAGTAACTTTTTATAATGATCTTTTGAGCGGATAAGAGGCATGATATTCCTCGTCCCTCCACTCCTCAAGACTTCCCATTTTTCTTTTGGAGATTCTATGTTGATCGATTTTTAGGTATTTGATGAATAGGTCTCTGGTTAGATATTAAAAGAAGCGCATCAGTTTTCCCGAACGAACAGGAATAGCCACACTGCATCCAGGAGAGAGATAGAGATCTCACATATAAAAGAACCCGGTTACACTGTGCTCTGTATCATAGGCCATGGAATACACGCAGGACTCGAACACTCTAAAATTGAAAAGAAAAAATAATCTGCTTGAAAATGAGCCTTACAATATACATAAGAGGTGTAAAGATAGCAGGCCAAACATAGCAGAATATGGTTCTGATTCTAGTGCCGAGGACTCTTCAGATGAAGAAAACAGCGGGATGGAAATGGATGTGAAAGCCAATGAAAAGAATGGAAAAGAAGATGAGGACATGTTTTTGTCAGATAATTACAGTCAGATTGAAAACCATGAAAAGCCTAAGAAGCCAAAAATCCAACTTTTGGATGTTGCGAAATTCAAGAAAGAAAACCTGGCGGAATTAAACTCTTCCATTGAAAACGGTGAAGTTCAGGGGGAGGAGGAAGACGTGAATATAGAGCCATTTAATATAGACAATGAAATGGAACATGGCGTATTTGATAAGGATGGCAATTACATTGAAACGGAAAGCAATGGAGATGATGAATTGCAAGACGACGAAGAATGGATGAATAACGTCATAGATACGAAAAGGATAAACCAGTTAAAAAAGAAAGAGGACACAAAGGCTCAAAATTCAAGATTTTATATGGTACACGAGGCATTAGTTCTCTTAAAGTTTTTTCTTATTGACGATGTAAACACGGTACTACAATCCTTGGGGAGGTTAAACAAGCTGCGAAAAATAGCCATATCTGAGAACAGCAAATCGCTAAAATACATCATTTATGGGATAGAGCTATTGTCCGATTTGATTAATATATTAGAAAGTAAGGGATTCAATGGAATCTATGAATACAACGGCAAGAGAGTTCAGGAAGCCATAGAGGAAGAACGGCTCGATAATTCCTCCAAGGTAGACGACCGAAAGACAAAGTTATGGAGCTTCAAATGGTTGAGTAAATTGGATCAGATTCACGGACAGTACACCAACTATGAAATGTCGTACTGGCAAAAAACCTACTTCCAAAACAACGTCATAGTAAAATTTCACAGCGAACCAGATCAAGACGAAAACTGGATACACATATCGTGTTTAAACTTTACGTAGAATATGTAAATAAGATTATCAAGACTCGACTGCAGGCACTATAGTACCGTTTATTGTTTGGTCAGATACATTGATGAATGTTTTATAGGAAATTTTATCAATCATTTCAAAAGATCTGAGTGAGCTGAGAAAGTTATCATCATATAACAAATAAACAGAACCATTTCGAGGCAGACGGGAAATATTACGCATCACAAGTATACAAGGAAATTAGAACAGTAATCATACTATTACCAAATTCCTTTGTTAACTTGTCATGCAAAACTTATGAGTCGGCCTGCTTTGAAGCTTGGACGATGCTGATTTATTATAACATTGGAACTCAAATGAACAGTACATTACCTTCTAAAATTATTAACTGTTTAAGGCTTCTTATATACTTCGCAGAATTTCACAAAAAAAAGCGAAAAAAAAAAAAAAAGAAACCCGGAAAAAAGGAAGAAAAAGAATTTCTGTACTTAGGGCTAACATCAGAGTGATAATGCACCATACTGATTTATATAATCATGGTATCAGAGAGTATGTAAAGAAATCTCTAACCTCATTTTAGACTGAACCTTATCACCTAATCTCTGTTATCCCTATTTTAATGTGCATTCAGTTAGGAATAGCAGATAGTCTGTCGTACTCAGAAAAGCACTCCATGCAATAATCTTGTAATTTAGTGTCGTTCACCCATAGATCAGATATTTCATTCTGTGTAGTGAGACATTTGTCTCTTTCTGTTATCAAAAACTTCCTGTAACTTCCTTGCACCAGTTCGTTCTCCGTATTTTGGAGGATTTTTAGTTCCATTAGTACTTGGTTTCGTTTAATTGCAATTTCTTGCCTAGTTTCCTTGTACTGGTAAGCGTTCTTTTCTCCGTCGAATCTTTTGAGTACTGGATTAACTTGATCATTATCCAGCATATTCTTCGTAAGTAAGTCCAAATCAGGCAGCGTCAAAGATCGATGCATAATTTGAAGCCCTGATTGATCAGCATTAGCATAGTTCTGGAACAAAGCTTCTGCCGACTTTACTGAGAAATAAGACCGGATGGATTTACCAACGAAGAACAGATTAATTAACGAAGCTACCAGAAGGCCATAGTATAGAGATCTGTTAACTTTTGTAAAACATTTCCAAACTATCATAAGTAGCGCTAATAGAATTTTCGCGGTCCTGATTACAACGCTGCTCAGATAAAATACAATCAGCTTAATAAAAATTTTCAAAAGCGACAAATAATCATAATTGATGTATACAGGTTGCATAAAATCGCCTGCTTTTTTATCATTTTCTACTATTTCTTTTGGCAAAACGCCAAGAAACCCGCACAGTTTGATGACATTGCTCATCTTTTCTCTATCATTGAATTTTTTTAGATATTCCCTGGCCTTTTTGCTGATAGCAAGATGTTCAACTTTGCAATATCTTAATATCCAATTAAGGTGTATATTTTCTAAAAGCCACAATTTTTCCACCTTAGTATCCATCTTACCAATAGATTCAATGTATTTGAATTTATACAAAATCGCCAAGTCACATTTTTTGAGGGACTCCCCTTGAGATGTAATGCGTTCTGCAATGATGAACTTTACACAGATAAGTAAAGGATGACATAACGGAAATTTTACAATAATGGGACCTTCATCCACTTCATAATAATAGTTTTGTTTTATCTTTACTGCTCGCTGCTCGAGAATTATTTTGCAGTTGTCATTGTCATCTTTTAACCAGAATTGATCTTTAATAAAATTGGAAGTGCGATTCAGTCCAAATTGCAACTTACGGGCAAGTTCAAATTGGCAACTATCATCTTGTTTTGCATACCTGATACGTTCCCAGTACGAGTTGGTATTCAAGTTACTACCCTTTTTACAGAGAAATAACGAATTAGGAAAAACCTGGGATTTGTCCCCAAAAAGTACGTGGAATAGTATCTTACTTCCAACTTTGAAACTATCCTGAAAATAGAATCGTGCCTCCTTTTCCAGACGTACTTTTCGACTCATAAGCTCCAGGGGTGTTTCTTTGGTATTTTCGAAATGACGATCATACGTACACTTCAAGAGTTGATTATGATCTTTGGAGTGAAGCTCTGTTTGGGACAGATTATCCTTGATAAATTTCTTTTCCTTTTCAATCTCTTCATCCAATCCATGGAATATTTCTAAAACCTCCTTTTCACCCTTCGGGACATGCATCGCTTTATTTTCTATTAAAAATTGCAACTTTGAAGCAACTTCTCTTCGATCAGTAAAAAATACGGACATGTTAAACTTGATCCCATCACCTCTTTGCATGTGTAGCATCCTTGAAGAAGCATTTTTGGGACTTCTATCATATTCGATTGAATCAATATCTAGCAAGTCTATCCTCTTCAAATACGAAAATCCTGAAATATTCAAGTAGACGTATATATGGTTGAGAGTAACGAATGCCACTGATGAAAATTTTTGTTTGTTGTTTGGGCACCACACGGATGAATATCTCAAAAGAACCAACTCTTTTGGGATTTGTAGAAAATGATGATTAACTGAGAAAAAAATGGACCTAAATTGTATGTCATCAACTTTTAGACTATATGGATAGTAGTCAGGATAACTAACAGAAAACCTAGAAGCACTCAAGACCTTGGGTGGTTCAAGTATTGCATTCCCTTCAAGTGGGTTGAATAGATAAGAAAGGTCGTTCCAATTAGCTGTACCCCATGTATTTGCCTGAGTAGCACATGGAAAATAATTTGATACAGATAAAAAAGTTGAAAATAAAGCTAAATGAGTCAATTGCGTGGCCACTGGCGTAGAAATCACTTTCAAGTGATAAGCCTCGTTATCAATAATAGAGTAAATATCATCCTCTGATATGTATTTTCGTTTCAACTCTTCTACCAACGTCAGGGTTTTACCGGAAAATGAAGTCAATAATTTATCTGTTGATGTTGAACTACTTGAAGCAAATTCGAAAAACTGGGGTTCGATTTTTCGAGTAGCTAATTGATAGCGAGGATCGTTTTCATCCTTTATCGACAACGCATATCTTTTATGGAAGTTTAACATGTTTATCCAGGCTTTTAAGTCGCCAATATTTTCCGCTTGTAGAATAATATCCGCATGTGTACCTTCTTCTTCTGTTTCGTATTTGGGACTTTGAATTTTTAATCTAAAACAGAAATTCCTAGATTCGTTTGGTAGATATTCTACAGTAATCCATAGTATACCAAATTTATCTGTTTCTTCAACGTAAGTCTTACTAGGTGAAAGAGAAAAAAGCCCAAAAATGCTGTTTTGTAAAAAGCACCATCTTCTAACCCACACAACCCTTTTAGGATCATGACCAACGGTAGTTCTCATGTACAACCAACCTGATATTCCCTTTTTATCAGCCAAAAGATTTCTATCACTGATTGAATTTGGTAGGCTGAACTTCAAATTTCTTATGTTTCTCAAATCATAGTCCTGTAACAAGTGAGATGGCTTAGATCTTGCCAAACTAAGTTTGAGAATAGCATACTTAGCTTCAGATAACTTGGACGACAAGCCTTGTAAAGTCTGTAGGTTACTTTCTATCCAGTCGGACCAATCTTTTAACGTTTCCGTGAGTTCAGGAGTAATATCGATGAGATCCTTGGTATTCTTAGTTGTAATAACATTATTTTTGCGTACAATATCTATTGTTTCTACCAGAAATTTATCCAAATTGACTTTCATCAACGAAATAGCTTCAGTTAAATCCAATGAAGCCTCTGTATATTTGTGCTTAATATCAAATAACTTGAACGTTTCATTTTGAAGATTTTGTGGAGTTAAAATATTGATGTCATTAGCAGTTGCCAAAAAATCTGACATAAATGAATCGTACTTTCTCTGATAATATTCAAAAGTTTTTCTCTTATTAAAATAGGGAGTAATGGCATTTGAACTTAAAGCTGTCAACGCAGTCGTATACTGGGAGTTTTCGTCGCCCAGAACTATCTTCATAATTGTATTTGAGAGATCATTGATATCCCTAGTAAAGTCTTTAACAAGCAACGGAGTATACGGCTGGTTACTGACAAACCCATTGGAGAGTAGTATAGGAGAAGGGAGCAGCTGTGAAAACAGCGTTTCCTTTATTCTTTGGAAGTCTTGAAATGAAGGATTGTACGTATTTTGCACATAGTCTATGGTACTATGCATCCAACTACTCAAAGACTCCATTCTTGTATGAAAATAGTTAACCGAAGCCCTGAATGAGGGTGAATCGGTGGATGCTTCATTAAGTGCGACCGTTATCAGCCGTAGCTCCGCTTTATGTTCATGCATTCTCAAAGTGTTCTATGGAACGAAAAACCAAAAATATGATGATGGAGAATTGAAACTGGTAGTATCAAAGCAGTGAACAGGTTCATTAGCGTTCAATCAATTCAGTTTTGACTAAAATCAGCAAAATCCGCATAACATGAATACGGTATTCCCTCAATGACTTAATTTTCAGAGCATTACTTTCAAACCTCGGGTAACAATAAGACTTTGTCCTCACATAAAAATAATGGGCTGGATTACAATAAAACCACTTTACGTGTAAGGTAAATTAGCCATTTAGCGATATGCCAAAAGAAGAATGACATCTGCAACGGGCATGCTAGTGCTTGTGCTTTCCAAATGATTAAAATAGGGACGAGTTTTCCATACAATGGGCGAATTTATATCCCCGTGCTGCTTCGCATGTACGGTATCCTTGGCACTCTCCACACGTTGGCACTACCTAAAATGTACGCATTGCCTGACGTAATTGTCTGGCTCCCCATGTTATTCGTTCTCTTAGCCATAATGCTACTACCACTTTACTGTGAATTTCTCGTCCTTAATGTTGCCCAACTGGCCTGCTTGCCTGTAGGCCTCAATCTATGCACCCCTGAAGATATTCTTGTTGAAACTATAAGACTAGACAAATCCTGTACGCATATCTTACTATGTGGGAGAGAATATTATGGGGAAGATAGTCGGCGCAGTAATATCAAGAATTCTATTTTCTGCTTCTTGTACCTTTTGTCGAAAACATTTTATTCAGCAATCGAACCGTTAAGACGATATTGATCGTTGGCTTCCCATGGACAGCAACAGTTCATTGGTTTATGTAACATTTTGCTAGTACGTCGATGATTTTTCGTACAAGGTATCTTCATATTTATTAAATATTTTCACCACCCTCATATTTCAGATAACGTAATTATATAGTGTCCATTTTAGTTTATCTATTTTTTGTATAAAACGCTTGACTTTGACGTCAAATCAACATCAAGATGAAAAATGGATTCGACACACCAATTCCATTCGACAATCAAAATCGTGCAGTTCTTATCGTGATCGCTTATTAATTTGGTAAATTTTTTCACTTGTGAAGCCCTGGTGACAATAAGTATGTACTTAAAAATGCCTCCGCTTTCCTGCTTTGAGACATCATTACGCATAACGTCTTCAAAAACGCATTTTTTACTACGTAAAACATTAATTTTTTCAATTCCATGTGCCTTCAAAACAGAACCTATTGTGTTCACACCACCAGATATGTCATTGACGAGGTTAATGCATCTAATGTTAGCTCTTTCGAACACCTTAGTTGGAAGTCTAGTCTTTGATAATATAGATTGATCAATTCCATGAATCACATAATTAAATAGATTCAGGTCTATCCGAGAAGCTTTTTCCTTTTTGTTATGAATTAAGTTTAATAAATCAATAATAAACTCAGGTTTCAGTGCAAATTTCAATGGTTCAAAACTTAAACTTTTTAGGAATTTCTCGGTTCTTAAAATCTTGGGGGCAATAATACAATTCAAACCGTCAGTTTCTTTGACATTGTCAAAAATATTAATGCCCAATTGGCTTAATATCTCAATGTCAATTTCATTAAACCCATCATGGAAGCATCCAGTGCAGACCGCTTTTAGGTTATAATCGGGTAATTCACTAAAGTTGCTCAATATATTATCCACCTTCATAGTCAGTTGCTTTTCTTTATTTGATTTCTCAGTTTTTTGAGGCAACATGATCTCTTCCGTATCAATTCTCTTCCTTTTTAAGCTTTTTTGAAATTCATTCAATGACTCAATGTCTGTATGCAATCTCTTGGCAGCTTGTGTCTTTGCCAACCTTGAATTACTATTTGAAGGCGTGCGAGTTCCCGTTTGAGTAACAACGGGAGTGCCAACAGTTGTCTTTATATTTTGTGATGTCTTCGGTGTGGCATACCGGGAATTACCAATGGCTTTTGCGTCATCAACACGATCATCGCTATCAGATAACCCTTCGAATAAACGTGAGTATTTATCAGCCTCGCTTTTTGGATTGGTGTTCTCTAGGTGTTTTGCTCGTGGATTTGGCTTCGCTGTGTTTTCTTCAGCATACTTTCCCTTTGTAAGCTCATCTGGTTCGATATGACTTCCTTTGGTCATATTTTCCGCTTCATTTTCTTCTGAAACTTTATATTCTTCTTCAATTTGCTGGTCCAATTGTATTTGCGATCTCGTCTTCTTTTCTTTTCCCAAACAATCTGTGTCATTCTTTTTACGTGGTTGATCTTTCATTTCTTGTCCACTAATTTTCCGTGCAGGTTTTTGAGTCGTAATGACATCATACTCTACACTTGTCTTCGGAGTCTCCGTTGCCTTTCTGATTTGGTAATCTTCAAGGACCTCTGCTTTTACGCCGATATCAGAAATTGAGTTTTTCTTCAGCGAGTTGACCTTTGCATTATCAATTGGAGGTAGACCTATAGTTGAAGTACTGGAATCAGAATCCTTTCTCAAATTTTCCTGGTGAGTTTTGTCTACCTCTTCTGAAATCTTCTGTAATTTGTCGATTTTTTCATCGATTGAATTAGTAAATGTACTGTTGGGAGTGTTGTCTTTTGTTGTGTGCATATTCGCACAACCTTCGGTTTGATCATTTATGGGAGACAATTCGTTTGGTATAGGCTGCATGTCGTTAGCAGTCATTGGTGAAATATCAGGAGTTTGAAGAGATAAATGCCCCATCTTAGCTCGACCAATATTCCACTTCATGTTATCATCTAATTTGAAATTCTGAAATTTACTGTCCCTGGGATTTAGCTTGGCATTTTTCATGTAACATTGTTCTAACCACATGTGATTTGTCACGATGATGGCATTTTGTGGGTCTAATGACCATTTCTTTGCGACTTTGAATTTCTTACCAATCGTGTTTTTCGTTATCAAGTGTGTGTTTTTCCTTGTCAATTCAGGTGTACTAAGCCCTCCTAATATTTCTACTAATCGCTGAATATAAAACCTTTGGGAACCAAAATAATTAGTATACGCTACTGTTAATTCTTTAAAAGTGAATAATTTGGCATGAAAGGGTTGATGGATAAGTTTGCACTGGGATACAGGTGCAAATTGCTGTATTGCAAACATATAGAATAACCAACTTACATTCCCAACATAAATTTTTGGTTTAATGTTTTCTGTTTTCCCTAATATCGGTGAATTGGCAGAGTGACCGATATAACAGTCAATGTCAGGAGACTTTTCATAAACTAACTTTAGGTCATCAGAAAAACCCAGCGGAGTCACTTTACCATCCAAATCCTCGATAAATTCCTTCAAAAACCAGTATAAAGGTGTGAAAAAGTTCAAGTCCGGTGAAATAGCAAAATGGTGATCTTTGAATAAAGTTGTATTTGGATGGAGAGTGAGCCTTGATGATGATATCTCTTTACCACCAATAACTTCTTCCCACTTAGCAAAAAGTTGTTCTTCAGTGGTGTCGTTCATATCAAGTTCACACAAAGTCGCTAATTCGTCTGTTAAAGGCTTTGCCATTTTGAAATGATATAATAGCCATGTTGGATAGACAAATTTCCATTCTCTTAGAGGTTTCTCCGCGTGTTTGTTGGACGACGAAGAAGAAAAAGAGCCAAAAGTCAATTTGTTGACCGTCTCTATGATTGGATCCTTGGGACCTTGTACGATGACGTGCGTCGTCCTGTTGGAGATGTAATTGACGGAAGTACCACCCAAAAGATGGAGTAAGTCGGAGTATAAGATGTATTCACACTTATTGAACGAACTTTTAGAGATGTATACTTGACAGTCTCGAAGCAAATGAAAAGGATTAGGGGAATAAATATTTGTTCTTAAATGTCTCTTGGTCTTTACGGAATCCTGGACCCAAGCATGCGATATGACCGGAATCAAAAGATCGAAGTAGACTGCATTATAAAAGGAAAAGTTGATTGTATTACTGATGACGAAATGTACCGTTTGTGGGCCGAATTTTTCTATGAACCAGTCTCTGCCCATCTGAGAGCTACTTACATCTTCATTATATAGCTCGTAGATCTGACAGTTATTGCATGAATTCTCCATTAAAACCTCTTTGGTGGAGTGAGCGATGGGAAGTTCTGCCTCCGACGCCACCAGAATTAGAAAATTTAGCTGCTCGAATAATAACGGCGAGCTCATGGTATATATCTTGATCAGCACACTCCCTTCTTGAAGACTTATCGGTGAATTAATGGATTGTATTCGGATGTACAGTATACAGCATATAGCGTATATGATGTATTTATTTATTACCAAAGAAATGTGACGCGAAAAAACCCATCTCTAAAAAAGAAAGAAAAAGAGCTACGACATTGTTACCCTGCCAACGCGTTAAAGATGGGCGGCTAAAAACTTAATGGATATGAAATAAAACCAAAAATGTTTTGCAAGGAACGATTACAACAAGGAAGTTAGTCGGATTAAAGATATAGATATGGCCAAATTCCTTTGGGATATACGAGGACTTCGAGAGGTTCTTGGTGTCGATGAGCATTCCTTGGTGCAGTGTGTTACAGTAGACACGAGCAGGCTAGTTTCGCAACTGGACAAGGAGTTACAAAATGAAGAAAGTGGGGTCGATCTTGCTGTCAAACAGTTGCAATTGCTGATAGAAAATGTATACAATAAAATACGGAGAGATTCGGGAGTTCCTTCAGATCGCTCTCTGGTGATAAATTTGAATTTCACTAATTTGAAATTCTCAGTGGCTTATTGGGATATCTTATTGGAGAGGTCACTAGACTTGATGGCGAATGAAGCACCAAAAACGAATGCCCGGTATTTTATTACCGAGGCTACACCCATGGAGAGAGATCGGTATGCCGAAACTAATCTGAACTTTCAGACCTTCAAAGTTAATCAGCGTCGAGTGCGGAATACCGTCGATATGGACGAGTTTATCGATTTTGAAACACTAATCAAGCAGATAATTTTTGACCTTCTTAAAAGGAACGATATTCCCGAACAGGATTTCGAGGCCATCTTGTCAAGGTTTCACAACTTAGAAAGCTTGATGCTCGCTTTCAGCGAGTGAAAAATGATAAAATCTAAGAAAAAAAAAAACCCAGGTATTGTTAAATATTCTATTTACTTATTTTTTTTATTTACTCGCTCATTTATTTGTTTGGTAAAACCAGGAATACGTCCTTTCCTAGTAAAAGAACTCCTCATCCTCATCAATTTCTACGTCTTCTGAATCAGCCGCAAAATGACCCTTGAAGTCAAGTTTCATCGGATTTACCTTTTGCTTCTTCCCAAACATCTTCACTTTGTGCTCATTCAGCTTAAGTGAGCATGGTGATACTAGTCTGTCGGTCGGTGACGCAAACCTCTGCTGTAGCTGGAGTTTCTTCTTCGAGTCCTGTTTCAGGAGGTCCTTCTTGAATATTGCCTTTTTTATAAAGTTGCTACTAGTATGTGATGATTTCGAGGTTGAAGTATTCTTTTTCTTGAAGATTTGAAAGGCCGCGATCTCCTCTTCTAAATGGGGTATGTTCTCCTTATTAGCATCTTCTCTTGCCTTCGCAGACGCATTGTGATTATTGCAGTAGTAGTTGTTGTTGTTGTTGCTGCTGCTGCTATCGGTTTTGGTGGTATTTCCGGTAATATCTGTCTTAAGGATGGAAACAGTGTGTGCTGATTGGTCACTTGTCTTGTTTGCCATAAATACGTTATCTGTTGTCTCGCTATATATATATCAATGTGTTTTTCTACTATAAGTACTCCAAGAATAGTAGCTGGTATCACTCAATAAAAGGATCGATCTTGCCAGGAGTTAGCTTTTCAAACAGCTTTTCCAATCTTGAAGGGAGGAATTCTTCTCTTGTGGTAGTATTGTTTCAAGCTTTTGCTGCCAATTCTCCAATAAGAAAAAATGAAAAATGAAAGATGACCTGTTTACATATTTCCCAATTAGGCAAAGATATTGAATTCCTAGGGCTCGTTTTCAGACCTGTTTTATTTTGGCCGTAACCCTGGGAAAGTAGGGTTTATGTGGCATTTTCTGTTTTTCCGCAATTAGAAGAGACAATAGACTGGAAACCATTGAAATTTCGATAATTGGTGATGAGTCTTTGCCTCACCTAATCGCGTTGAAGAGTTCACTGCAAGAGAGGATACGCTCTGTTTTCTTTATCTGTGTTCCCTCTTGACTGCTATTCCTTTGAACATTCACATCTCTGGTACTATAGGCACTATTCGCAAATAAACCTTCTATTTCACTCTCCCTTTTGTCTTTCGTTCATTTGCATTTACATCGCTATCGATAGGCGGTATGCGGATACTCATATACCTCTTTATCATATGGTCTTCGCTGCGAACATTGGCTGCTGCTTCAAATCTTACAGTGGCGGTCGAGGGTGTTGCGAGTGAGACAGTTTCAACAGCAGTCTGGCCTACGATGTCCCCTCAAATGACAGTGGCCTTTAGGTCTCAAAGAGACGTTATGGGGAACTTGACTATTGACCAGTTACCATATGTAGGTCTGAACCTGCGGCGGGTCTTATTAAATAACGAAACCAACATGGTTAACGACGGTAATAATACAAGATTATTTACTATGTTCAAGTCTATGCTAGGCTCGGAGGCAAACGCTTTTGTTCTGGACTTGGAACAGCATAATAATGAGTTGACAGTGCCAGATTCTACATTGCTATTTAGTGATCTGCTGACTGAATTGCAATCTTTCATCTTCAGCACCCAAAACAACCTTTATGCGAATGTAATTGTCTTACTATTGAATATATCCGCCCCTGCACTGACTTCTACGGAACGGGGATATCAGAACGAAACTCTAAACACTACTTTAATACTAGACAAAAATCTAGGAAGCACTTTCATTTACAAACCTATGGATCTGCAAAGCGACAGATCAAAGGGTAATGCTTGGAATATTTATGGAAAATCATCCAGTGATGGCTGGCCGACTCTAGGGTCAGTGCTATACGAACAAAAGAAAAGACTGGTTATAGGAGAATTGACCGACATCTTTAATGAAACCACCGCGCCTTATATTTTCCCAAAAGATGTGTTTCATTACGAGCAAGGGAATGCCACATTGGATTGTCCCTCTAGCGTGGATGGGCTTGCCAATTTATCGTCTATTCATTGGAGGTTCTTGGATTCACGGTTCAATTCTGCTGACATCAAAGAGTACATTTCTTGTGGCGTATCGCCAATAATAAGCAATCCATCCTATATCAATAATGTGACGCAATTGGCGGACATAATCCATGAAGGCAGTGTTTGGTCATGGGATGTTAATCAACCTTCGGTCACTAGTTCGACTTCCAAATCTGGTGACCTTTCCGACACACTAGAAGCTTACAACTGTGTCCTCTTTCACTACTTTGCAAATAATGGGACAGCAACATGGAGAGTGGATAACTGCTACGATTCCAATGTTGGGCTTTGTAGATATGAAAATAGGGCATTTAAATGGTTAGTGAGGTCAAACAAGGCGACTTACTTTGACTTTGATAATTATCAGGGCTCGAAGTGCCCTGATCAGTATACATTTAATATTCCGAGGACACCGTTGGAACAAAGATCGTTGATTTTCTATCTGAGGAATGCATCCTTTCCTGATACTAAAATCTGGATAGACTTGAACTCAATATCAGTGAGTAACTGCTGGGTGAGTGGCGGTCCATATGCAAGTTGCCCATACGAAAAAGTTATTTCCAGAAGGAATTTCGTGACAATGATGGTTCCTGCATCTGTCTGCTCCTTTGCCCTACTATTCATTGTTGTTTATTTGAGCGTACTAAGGGTTCCTATTTATGATAATAGGAAAAATTGGAGGAGAGTTATCAACAAAATTTCCAAATCAGAATTAGAAGGAGTGCCTTCTTGATATTCATCTTTACTTCCCCTAGTATTTGAATGTGGAAAATTCCAAGACTATGTTTAGTGTTGTTTTTTTTTTTGTTTCACTACTTATTTATTAACATAACGTTTTTTTCAACAGAATTGTATTATATATCTTCCCAGATTGCATTTTTTTTTTTATTATTGATTCGTCCCTAGTTTTTTTTTCATTGACTGTAAAAAAATAGTATAGTTACATTAGAGGTGTGATATGATCGTCATGGTGAGTGTAAATATTTGTAACGTTGAGTGAAAGAAAAACAATGCGAGGTCATGACAGTGGCGTTGCGGTTTTGATAACACGGTGTATTAGCCTTCTTCTTTTGAACATTGGATCGAATAAGAATTCACCAGTGATTGGTAAATTCAAACCTCGTTCCATGACCCATCCATCCACATCATCGTCCACTTTCCACTCGAAATTCGGATCAAAGACCCAACCTGCAGGCGGAACAATATCATCCAACGAATCTACTCCTGGTGGAAACTGTTGTGCTCTTCTATACGGATCCTGAGGATCGAAAATCCTATTCGAAAATCGGAAGAATCTCCAGTCGTTTGGCAGTAAGCCCTTTCTGTATATTTCAAAAATTTCAATATATTTAACTTCCGGCTTTTCGTCAAATATCATGGTATGTGTTTCAATTTTTTTCCTTTCCAAGTTTTTGTTATCTTTCTCCACTCCCTCTTTTTTGAAGAATGCTATTATCTTTGGATGAGCTCTTGGATGCATATATATCAATAAGCACCAGGTGGATATGCTAAACAGATAACTCCAATTCACAAACGGTGACACAACTTTCAGGATAACAATAGAAAGAAAGCCAGCAAAGAAACGTTTAGTAGAATGCTCTTCATTTTGAAAACTAGAAGCCTTTTGAAGAAAATTGTTTATCGCGTCGATGACATGAAGTGTACATGAAGTCATATCCTGCATATCGCGTAGATTAATCAACACTTTCATGCCCTGCTTCAATTCTCGCGTATTTTCAGGTCTTTTGTCCAGTTCGGATATTTCGTCTATTTCTTGATTTCTCGATTCTAAAGTGTCCATGAAAGATTTGGAAAAAAACTGTTGACCATAACTGTATTCATTTTTGCCCTCATAACATACATCGTACAACAAGGATGACCCATGGTTCCGTTTGAGCGGATATATGCTCCTTTCTAAGGGGTGTTTGCGTATATAACCGGGAACTACGATACCATAGATGAAACGGAAAATGGGCAAAATTACCAGGTACATTGGGTTGAAACATATTAAAGTGAATATTATCAATGAAGTCACCGTTCCAGTAGGGTTCCTCCAAGTTAACAGTCGAATTATGGAGTCCTGGAGTTCAAAAATCGCGCCCATTTTTTTAGACAACTTTTTAAAATTGCTGCCTAACGTTGTTGCTGAGAACACGGGAACTCTTCCTGTGTCTAAATCATGCTCAATGGTAGACTTGCTACCAAAATGTTCTCTTTCTGGCAATTTTTCAGGCACCAGCCTCGAAATTAGCTTGTCCAAAAAAACATCGATAAATGGGTCTTTTTCAGTGTTAGAAGTTGTAGGTTCTAGAGCAGGTTCTGGGTCAATCTCGTCGTCATAAGATTCAGCCAACTGCTCAAAGTGGGCAGAACACTTGAAGGGACCATCACATTCACTACACTCTTGCTTCTCATACGCGTCATTTTCCGAAATTTCCAGCGTATCTGATCCATCGGGCGAGTGGGCAGTTTTCAGCCGCTCAATCGACGTACTGAGCAATGAACCAGCGATTTGTTGGAGTAATTCTTTTTTGCTTATGCCTTGAGTTGTTGATGAAGAAGCGGTCACAGAAGGGCGGCTCATATCAGAATTTCCACTTACTGAGCTTTCCGACAAATCCTCTGCCACGTTTGGTGATCTCGATATTGCTGCCTCTGCTTCCAATATAGAATCCAACACTTTATTGTATTTTTCTGCGAAGTAGGACCTAACTGCATCCTTGCCCGCACCCTTGCGACTTGAGCTGGCCTCACTCATTTACTATATATATCTCCTCTTGCCAGCCCAAAATTGAATGCTCTGTCCTTCGTTCTGTGACTATAATCCTACTGGTAACTTCAAATTCTCAAAATATACTACACACCTTTTAAATGTCACAATAAAAAGGGAAGAAAAGCCTTGCGGCGGAAATAATAGAAGTTAATCCCGTAACCCTAAATAGCCCCTATGCTCTTCTCTTTTTGAAGAGCATTTCCCCTAAACTTTAAATTGAAACCTAAGTTAAAATAGAAAATAGCCCTTACACGTCTTTAAATCTTCAAAATACTTTCGCGATACGATAAACCTTATTTTCGGCAGCTTGAAAAGGAAATTTGCTCACCCGAATAGGAAAGCCCATCGAAAAGTCAAGCTTTCTTCTCTATTTTTTTCTCTTTTAGTTTCAGCAAGACGATATAATATCAAATAACAAAGTCCATGGTGGAGCTTTTGTGGGGAAAAGGGCTTGTCTTCATTTATATCAAGCTATCCATTGCGACTTATCTTCTGTTGCGTCTGGTTCTATAATTCTTTCGTTAAATCCATATTTTATCACGTACTTTTGCCAAGGTTCTAGTTTCCGATGTACCATACCCATATGAGTGGAAGTCCGGCTTCTGTGACTTCAGTAGTGAGTGTTTCTGACGCAATTTATACCTATGAAAGGCTTTCTAGGAGAGATGATGACGATTCATCATCGTCCTCCTCTGCGTCCAGTACGGGAAATAGTAAGTCAGCTAAATGTACCGGCTCTAAGCAAAGCTGTGAACTACCCACGGATTCTAATCACAGCACTAATGTGACTGTCGGGGTTGCCGTTGCAGTACCAGTAGGTGTCATTATAATTGTCCTAGCTGTGATACTTTACATCGTGTATAGGAGAAGTAAAAAAGAAGCTGAAGAAGATAATGATCCAGATTTCGAAGGCGATTCAGAATTTTTACCGGCAATGCATAATTATATACCTGGAATGAATCATCCGTACTCCAGTGACTCGCAGCAAGATCTCGTGGAAAAAGCTCTGCATCAACCGCCTTCAGATCCATTTGCTGATAGCATGGACAACATGAGAAGCGTTACTCCACCTGGAATCGGTCAGTCTTGGTATGTAGACCCGTTTCAACTTCCACAGGAGTCGAGCGACTCTAGTAGTTTGAGGGATTACGCTATGAAAGTGCAAAGTGATGGGTTCGGTGGCTATAAAGCGGCAGCTAACTCCAGAAATGCCAGTCAAATGTCTTTTCATCCTGATAGTTTTTATACGCCCGTAAGGGCACCTTCAAGATTCCAAGAGGACGGAAGTATTCAATCTCACGCCAGCCCTGTTGACAAAAATCAGGTCTTCAGCGGATTTGCTACAGGGGATGCGCATAAGCAATCGCACGTTCCTTACGAAGTGAATGATACAGCTACAGTTAGCAAAAAGGGTGGAGGTTCGGATGAGTCAGAAGAATCATCCAGCAACGACGCGTTCGAGTTTGAACTTGATAATAATTCGGAGATGTCTCACAGAAAGAGCCTGCAGGTCGGTACAAATGATGATTACGAACTCCAGGATATCAAAGGACCTGAACATACGGATGATAGTAGCGGAAGCAAAGATGAAGGGGAGGAATGTTACGTGTCGCACTTGTCACCTAATGAGGAAGAGGGTATTCAGAGAATGAGGAGTATCTACCAAGTCTATTTGGATAGATCTAAAACAATGAAAAAGGAACAAGATGAACTAGACGGTGCAAATGCCATATCAAAAAGCGGAGCTGGCTTCGACAGTGTAAACCAAAACCCACTACCTTCTATCCAAATTAGTGATAATGACAATATTGAGGTACCAGAAGCAAAATACCCGGGACATGAAGTCTTTGTTGTAAAAGATACCATTTCAGACGGAGACGGCCGAGAAACTGCCCCAAACCAGGAACAATACCCGATACAAGATACACTCGCCGTCAATGGTACGGAAGCAGTGGCATCTAATAGAATTGCTTCTTCTATTTATTCAGACGCAATTCCGTCTTTGAATCATCAAGATGAATACCAGCAACAGGAGCAATCGTCAGTATACGACAGCTACCCACAGTATTCTGCCTCTGAATACAACGGGCATATTCAACAAGGACATTCTATTCCGGTGGCGCCAATCCAACAACAACAACAATGGTACGGTGCGCCAGCTCCTCAACAACAGCAATATAATCATCCTCAGACTCTAGAAACTATCGGGGAATTACCGACACCTGCATATTTAGCTCAATCAGCTTCGTCGCATTCATTAACATCTTTCAAGGGACCAAACAAGCAACAGCTTCTTCAATTACAAACCGCTAGATTAAACGGTACTGCATTAAATCCGGTGGATCATCCAGAGATGTTTTATTCGCCAACAAACGATGCTTACTATGCTCCACAACAGCAAGGCCAATCTATGAAATACAATGAAAATGGGGTGGTTCCCTCACCTTATCAATTAAGACAAAGTGTGGTGATGACGAACCCCTCAGACTTGATAGCAAAACCAACGTATAAACCAGCCGGTTCTTTCAGAAGTGTAAGTGCAACAAACTCAAGGAACAATAGTTTAACCGCACAAAACAACACGTATTTCCAGCAGCAGCAGCAGCAGCAGCAGCAGCAGTACAATTCTCGTGTTAGTGGAATATTAGAAGAAACGGATGTTGTACAACCACCCAGCGTTGGTGGTATTCTACCCCATAGCGGTTCACAGGACGATTTGAGAAGACAATTGGGCTCTTCCCATAATTATGCTGTCAATTGAAGTTGGATAATAAATGGACAAGCCACTGGATAGTTAGATTGATGTTTTTTATTGAAGAAATTTTTGCAAAATTATGTATTTATTTATATTAAAATATGTAGATAGGATTTTTTCTAAGTGTATTTTAAGTTTGAAAAACATCCGGTAGAAGACGCTGGATGGTGTTTGCCTCCTCTGGTTTTCTTTGTATTGGCGCATGGGGAAGATATTTTTTATGTAGGCAACAATTGTCTTGTTTCCTTTTTTTTGAAACCTCCTCTATATCTTATAGCATTCACTTTTTTTTTATTAAGTATTTCTTCTGAGTAATTCCGCGATTTATAAAGTTGTTATCTAATTTTCAGAAAATAAGTTATGTATATAGTCCAACTAGGAAAAATCAAAATCATCGATTTGGTTTCTGTATCTCAACAAAGTTTTCTTGATCTTAGAGTTGTCAACCCAAGTGACGTAGTCTTCCATATTCCTCGTCACGAGGTAAGCGGGATCGTTGATCAAATTTGGACCCACGCGAACGTGACCCTGTTCAATAAACTTGACTGCATCCTGTATAGTTTCCGCCATTTTCAATCTGTGCATTATTACAGGTAAGCGTCTCCTACAAACGGCACTGACCGTAACTTTATTCTCTAGATCGGATATCTTGGATTTTGTAGTCAGGACACCTATAGCATATAGCTTATCTAAGAGTAATTGCTCATGTTTCCGACGAAATAGATCAGTGGGAGGTAACAATGATAGTTTATTAGCGAGGCGACGAATATCACCACATATCCTGTTGTATTTATGATAATCCTCACGATTTTGAATATGATATGTTCTCATAACCTGAGTATCACGATGGCCTTGATCCTGCTTCCAATCAAGGAAGTCTACTTTTTTCAATAGTTTCTGTTCATGATGTTTTAGTTTTCTAACCATGGTTACTTGCTATTATATCTATTCTTCTTTTCTTTTACCTGACTACAGCCTTCTATATATGTAAGCGTTGAATATCTATATATTTTTATGCGATGAGCTTGTAATTCATAAAAGAAAAAATTTCACCTGAAGCAGAGGGTAATGAAAAAGAAGACAGAAATAGCGAGGAGACGACACCATTATTTACAATAGCGTATATTAGCAAATAATTGAGTATCACGTAAAATTAAGGTAATTGCAGCCCTTGCATTGAAGGTGAGGCTATGTCGTTTATTCAGAAAAGACTACTGTCACAGTCCTTTTTTTTGTGCTCCCAAGTGGGGTCCTTACCGCTTTATCTATTACCTGAAGTTCAGATTTCCATAGGTGCATTGGCTCTACCCAGAACTATAAGAAAGGGCAGAACTTCATTGAATATATCACAGAATATTACTGTAGAGGGCCCCAAAGGTACATTATTCCTGGAAGTCCCTGATTTTTTGCAGTTAGACAGAGATGAAAAGCATGGTAAAATAAACGTTGTGGTTCAGAATGCAGAAGATAAGCATCAGCGTTCCATGTGGGGTACAGTAAGATCACTTATAAACAACCATATTATCGGTGTTACCGAGGGCCATCTTGCTGTACTTAGATTTGTAGGGACAGGTTACAGGGCCCAGTTAGAAAATGATGGTAGATTTGTCAATATTAAAGTGGGTGCCTCTATTAAACAAGGATTGGACGTTCCCGAAGGTATTAGCGTCAAATCACCTGCTCCTACATCTCTTATTATTGAAGGATGTGATAAACAGCAGGTTCTTCTCTTTGCTGCCAAATTGAGAAAATTCCATCCCCCAGAACCATATAAGGGTAAAGGAATTTACGTTAATGACGAAACGATAAAACTTAAGGACAAAAAAATCAAATGATTTGAGAATTTAGTTACTTTCGAATTCATTATCAGATTTTTTCTTACGACGTCTATATTTTTCATACTTTATAGGGAGTATCATGTAAATAACTATGAAAACAACTCAAACAAAAACTATAATGGTTAGCACTAGGGTGACCATTCCTTGGCGGTAAATATTTTCAATGTGCTGAGTACATTCAAAGAGAGTTTGACATGTGACATGCAATATCTATGATTTTTATGAAACATAAAGACTACATTAGTTCGATTTCAAACTGGTTTTCATGTAGTTTGTGAGAAGAGGGTATTGTGGATAGACCAAGCGCTGTCAACATATTTTCTTATTGTCGATATGTTCGGCTGCATGCTAAGAAAGATTGATTGATTGAAAAGATGTTCTTATTTTGTAGTGTTTGTCCTATTTTTTCGAATGTATTTATTAATAACATAAAAACAAAGAGTAGTGACGTAGTAAAAAAAATAAATAAATGAAGACATTATAGGCAACTATATAATTACGTAGCATATAGGAAAAATCAAACTGCGCTAAAACTTCCTAACCTTTCTGAAATTAACAAACAAATGATTGATAATACAGTAAAACGGATTACTGTATGTCTAGAGTCATCAAATTGGCGTAGACCATGGCCCACATTACTGTGACTAATGATTGACGGAGGCAATAACAAAAAATTACAACAGAAAAAGGAACAAATCATACATTATTTTTATTGTTATTATTATTATTATTATTATAATTATTATTATTATTATTATTATTATTATTATTATTATTATTATTATTATTATTATTATTATTATTAGTGTTGTTATTATTAGTATTAGTATTGTTATTATTATTAGTGTTGTTATTATTAGTATTAGTATTGTTATTACTATTATTATTGGTATTAGTAGTAGTAGTATTATTTTTATTTTTTTTTACAATGTGCAAATGCGAGAGTAATCATTTGACTAGTTTATTTAAATAGCTTTTTCAATTTGCCAAAGAAACCAGTCTTTTTCTTTTTTGGCTCTTCAGATGTTGACGACAAAGGAGAAGCTGTCTGCTTCTTTAGAGGTTTCACGGGTACTTTTTTAGATTCTTTAGTAGAACGTTTCTTTTCTGAGGTAGATTCTGATCTCTTGATTTCTTTAGAGCACTTTCCCTCCTGTCTTTTCTTCTTTTTTTTCTTTTCTTTTTCTTCAGAAACTGCAGGTGATTTTTTACGTTCACCTTGGGGATATTCTGCCAAGACTGGTTTAGAATCTTTGGTAGCACCTGGGTCCAAAGTAAAAACTTCCTCCTGTTCAAGCTTGCCTTCTGTTTCTTTAAATGTGTCCACAGCATCTCCAGTAGGTTCATGCTTCTCCACCAATTCAAGTTGTACAGTCTCCCCTACTGGTTCATCTTGTGAGGATTTGCGAATAGGCATTTGGGCTTTTGGAGTGGCTAGTGCTTTAACCGAGGTAACTGTTCCCAATTGAGAAGCGGGGTCTTGCACTTTGGAAGCGTTTGTCTCAATTTCAGCAACGGGTTCATCAGTTTGTGGAAGTTCAGCCGCCTTCGCCACAGCTGGTGCATCAACGGAAGGTTCAACGGCAGGTTCAGGAACTTGAATTTTCTTATTTAATCTCTCGTTCAGCTCTTTAGCATCGACGTCTCTAATTTCGCTGAATTCTTTGATTTCATTTGGGTTGGGGACCAGAACAGGACCTGGTCCGCCAATAAGATTGTTTGACTGAGTGGTGCTTGTATTTTGATCGATTGGTAGGATATGAAAGTTGCCTGGAGCTTCATTGGAAGTATCCACGGGTTCCGCTAATGGAGTTTCCTCCCTTGACGTGCCGGTTATATCTTCAGTAGTGGTTCCGGTCATCCCGTCTTCACCCTCCTTTTCTTCTTCGCCACCATCCAAACTCTCACTCGACTTCCTGTTGCCCTTACTGTTCTTCTTCTTCAACTTAGATCTCCTTTTCTTGTTGTTTCTTTTGCCCTTCTTTCTATTACTTGTAGAAGGTGGCCCTGCTGCTCGGGAAGGTTTACCACATAGTAAGCCACCTGCCTCTGGGATTCTGCTAGCGCCAACGACTTCTTGAGTTTCAACCAGATCTGTGATTTCAAGAAAATTGTTTTCGATTCCCTCACTAACATGCTCTTTCTTGTATGAATCACTGACGCACCAGACACCGTCCACAATAAACTTAAACTGAAATTTATAATTCTTGTCAGCCAATTTAACAGGCATAGTTATTTCGAAATTGCCCTTAGCGGTCTTCACGAGGGGTAAAGTACCTCTCCAGTCATCAAACGTTCCAGTTAGGATAACGTCTTCGGGGCCAGCAGGCCAGCTAAAAGTGTAGTCAAACACGAGGTCCTCGCTCATCTTTACTATCCGGTTACTTTTCGTAGTGTGTTTGATGCTTTCTTTATTTGTATATAAGAGAAGTAAAAACAAATGGCGTAAAACCTTGTCCTTATCCTTGCCCGAATTGTTTATTTGGCGATGAGATCGAGTTTCAACAATTTGAGCAACGCCACTTTCTTTCGGAAGGGTAACGCATTTCATCAAAAAAGAAAGAAAATGGTGCAACATTAATCACCTATTAAACTCATGCACTAATGTAAGATGCATGGCTTGATAGGAGCTGAGAAACAGAGATGCTGCAAGATATCCTCTTCTTTCAACATTGGTAAGCCATCACCCTATCAACTTAGTACTGTGAGGAATGTATGTTCTCTGAATCGTTGACTCTGTCAACACGGAAAGAAACCTGATACATCGTAGCCGCTGTCACATAACACACTCATTTCTTCGAATGCCAAATAAATTCAGCTCCGGATGGCTGGATTTTTCATCTTGCATTTTGTCAGTAGTGACTCTCTACGCACGCCAAATTTATTTTCGTTGCGCTGGAACAACATCCGACTATCGCCCATTAATTACTAGTATAAAGAATCATTTAGATGGTCAATAACATATACCTAGCGTGTGCTTCAGAACGAAGAGTGTTAACTGGCAGTTCGGGCAGTAGACATAGACGAAGAAAAAATTACCAACGAGACGTCAACTTGGTACTTATATATAAAGAATATGGGTCCTTACATTAAACATAATTGAATTCCCAATCTCACCACCTTTTGAACAAATTCAGTGTGTCCAATCGGCGTGTGCTTCATGTGCCTTTCTTATATAGTATACGAATGGTTTGCTTTCACGCTTAGCTAGCATTTATTTACAAATTATCAACAAAAGTGGGATCCCAACAATTAGTACAAGATTGCCACTTATTTCAGACCATTTCGCACCAAGTTACATATGAAAACATGTTGGAACAATAACCAACTATTCATCAGTTACTAGAACAGCTGATTAATACATTCAATCACGTAACTGGAAGATTACCATATACGGTGTTAAGAAGATGACCAAAATTATCAGACTAGTGAAATAAGATTCAAAACTGTTGATAATTAGTAGTATTAATTAAGAATAAAAGCAGAAATCTTTCTTATACTTTATATAAGAGAGGTATATAAAACACACGCCGATTGGACATATTAAGTATGTTCAACATAAAAATAAACTAGGGAATTTACTATAAGTTCAATGTAACGACTCATATCATTTATATATAAATTCCAAGTTGATGTTCAATTAATGGATCTTTGTTTTCAGTTAAGATCACTCTTCGAACAGCTCGTTTAGCATCCCTTCATTCTACTAAAGATACGACATCTGTGTAGCATATACGAAGTACCATCTTAGAATACAATCTGAATACCTCAGATAGTAATGATGTTTACTCATGTGAATAATGATGAACCTACTTGTTCCAACAAAAACAGTCATCTAATTTAGTGGAAGCTGAAGCGCAAGGACTGATAATGCAATAGGATTAATGAATAACGACGTATAAAATGAAGGAAGAAATAAGAACAAGATTATGTAAAATTGTCGATTCCCTTTCGTGGATTCCTAAATCCATGAGGAGAATTTCTAGTATGTTCTATGTACATAATATTATTAACCTTACCAAAAATGTAATCCCAACAAATGTCACAAGATTTTACTGGATAATAAAACGAAAAGCAACAATTGGCTAAGCTGTGAAGTGTGTTTGTCTTTTGTTTACCGTTTTATGGGTATTTTTTTAAATAGTTTTCGTAACAATTTATAATGGGCGTGTGGTCTAGTGGTATGATTCTCGCTTTGGGTAACTTCTCGAATAACGAGAAGCAAATCATGCGAGAGGCCCTGGGTTCAATTCCCAGCTCGCCCCATTTTTTAGCAGCCTTTCTTGGAAATTTCAATAAAAACACGTTACGTAGTTTGTTTGAATATTTCTAAGGCAACTCTCGAGAACTGGGATACCTGCATTGGCTTCATGTTCATTTCATTTTTTTTTTTTTTTAATTAAGGTGATTGCACATACTTATATATAGCAAAAAATGTTGGTTGGAGTGAGCGGTACTAAGTTTTGTGGTTGTGAAGAAGTAATTCAATTATTGGTCGATCATTTTCATTTCGAATTACTGAATTATCTGAATAATTCTGATGAGATCTTGGATTATGCGACTAAAAATTACACAAAAAACTCGGTTGTGTTCTTAGAGACGTTATCCTTATTGGAGAAGTTGGAAAAAAGGCCTTTTTTCATTCATCTTTCCGTCGATGCTTCAGTAACTGCAAGAGTAGCCTTATACAAAAGAGTGAACTCTGCGAGAAATTTGCAATTGGAAAAGATGATTCAAGCCATTGATGAGCACGATTTTCAACCTGAAGGTATTAAGTTAAGAGAACGATCACACCTGAAATTCAAAATAGTCAATGAAGACTGTGATCGAAAGAAGCAAAGCTTAATCGATAATATCACCGCCCAATTGAAAATTCTTGGTAACAACGGGCAAAGCAGCAAAGAAAAGGCTCCGCTGATGAGGCCTAGTTGGGATAGCTACTTTATGAAGCTAGCCACGTTGGCGGCATCTCGTTCCAATTGCATGAAACGTAGGGTTGGTTGTGTAATTGTAAGGGAATGCAGAGTCATTGCCACTGGTTACAACGGGACGCCTCGACATCTAACCAATTGTTTTAACGGTGGTTGTCCACGTTGCAATGATGGTGATTCTAGAAACCTGCACACTTGTTTATGTTTACATGCAGAAGAAAACGCCTTACTAGAGGCTGGTAGGGACCGTGTAGGCCAAAATGCAACTTTATATTGTGATACTTGCCCCTGCTTAACCTGTTCTGTAAAGATCGTTCAAACAGGAATCAGTGAAGTGGTCTATAGCCAAACCTACAGGATGGATGAAGAGAGCTTCATAGTTTTAAGGAATGCAGGGATTACTGTTCGACAATTCAGTTTTATGGAAGAACCAAGAATTGTAATGATTTGATGACTGACGGCAGCTCTTCTGTTGAAAACAATATATTGGCTATAGAAAAAGCTACATAAGAACGGGTTGTAGTGTATAAACTAAAAACATCATGAACAGTGAAATGCCTTTCTTATATCCAATTATTATCGTACATTTGCATATATATAGGTATATTTTTCAATATAGTTTAATGTGTATTATACGGTTTTTCCTTAAAAATCATGATGAGCACCACAAAAACATGAATATGCGCCTGTTTATATGGTGTAAAACTTACGTTTTTTGTGAACAAACTTCATCCTCCATTATTCCGCCCTGCCAATTCCATGCATGGCTCTTAGCTTTTCTTACCTTATCTAGCTTCGAATTGAACCAATCTCTTAGTTCTAGCTTTCAATAAAATTCTGTGGCCACAGTCCTTACAACGAACAGCATCAGTTCTAGATAAAGATAATTTACTAGAACATTCAGCGCATATATACTTCAAAGTTGCAGTTCTAGCCTGGGAGGTACCCGCGGCAGCGGCATCTAAATTTGTTGGAATTTGGAACCCTTCACGAGACATGCTTTATTCGTATTCCTTTGTTATTTGAGCTGTTCTCTATAGTTGAAAATAATCTAGTCGATGATATAACATTGAATACTATCCTTCAATTTTCTAACTCTAAAATTTTACTTTAAATTTCATAGATGACAAAAATATCATATTTTACGAAATGCGATATTTAGATATTATACAGAACGACAATTTATTTGTAGTCTGGCTTTCATTTGCACCATACGCTTCAGTTATCCGTACAATAGTCTCAACGACATTAAGTAAAGATGTAAATCGGCGCAAGATCAAACGCTTAGAAATAATGGTACAGTCTTATTGAGTTTGTCACTAATTTACTTATGTAGCTCTTCAAATAGAACAACTGTAAAATTTTGATAATGGCCCTTAAAAACGCTGATTGGATGTCGTGGCAATCACAAATAATGAGAGTTCATTTGCAAAAGTATTATATCTTTGCACCGGAATTACTTAATAAATGAGAATATATGACTGTTTTTGGCGGTGATAATCAATGAAAAAATTTTCTAAAGCAAACTTTTCCAAAGTGGTAACTACTGAGCAAAACCTAAATTAATTAAGATAAACTTGAAAAACATTGAGTTACATTATATATCATGTATAATATTTGAAAATATAAGTTGAAAAGATTATGAAAAAAAAATGAAATAAAAATTTAGAAAACCTGGTTATAAAACATCAGGGAACAAATGAATAGATAATACTGTCTTTTACTTTCTTAAGAGAAAATAGTGGAAAAAATACGCCTGTGGATAAACAAAAAAAAAGCAACGGATCACTAATGCTTAAACACTAAATGATAACAGTGGCATAGATTGTATTTGTGCTCGTTATAGTGGTGGCCGCATCGACAGATTGTGATGGGCTAGTTAAGTAGACAGTACTATAATATTCATCGTCATCGTAAAAGACATAACAAGTGCCATCTGAGTTTGAGACAGATATTGACTGCGCAGAAGAAGATTGAAATGGCATAGATGTTGTTGTCCCGGAGGTTGTATCTGTTATGGAAGATTGTGTCAGAGTAGTTCTTGTTGCAGTAGATCCTGTTTGGGACGATTCAACAGAGGAAGTAGAAAGCGACAATGTTGAAGTAGATTGAGAGCTCTCATACTTTGAGCTGGATGGCGCCAATGTTATAATAGTGGAAAAAGAAGATGATGATGGCGATGGAGAAGAAAAAGATAACGAGGAGGAAAAGGAGGAGGAGGATGATGACACAGGAGAGGAAGAAGCTTTCAAAGATGCTTCCGAAGACTGGGAGGGGAGGGGTGATGGAACAAGAGTGGAAATGGAGGACGCAGAAGGTTCTGCTGTGCCAGCAGGCGTACTTGACGATTGAATGTTTTGGGATGATTCGATAGAAGATGTGGAGGTGGAAGAAATCAAAGAACTAGAAAAGGCCGATAGAGTAGTGGGAACACTAGAAGAAGCAACTAATGAATCTGTCTGAGTGGCACTAACTTGTTCTGAAGCCGATACTGTCGAGATCTCTGTTATTTTTTCAGTAGTGGAAGAGACAACCGAATTTGCTAAAGTGATTGGATATACTCTGGTAGTAGTATAGGAAATGGTTTTAACCACAACTCTTGCTGGCGCAAGAGTTTTGGTGTAGACAGCATAACTGTAGACAATTCCGTCGGAAGTAATAAGTTTAACTGTTTCCCCGTTGCTATTGGCTTCGATTGAGGAAAACAGAAGAAATAAAATATTGACTATAGTGATGAAATTGAATTTCATTGCGTTTGTTTCTTGTTAAAATAGTAAATTTAAAGGAGTGGCTTTGTCAAATCTATGAAAGAGATTTATATTGACAAAAGATTTTAAGGAGTGACTGTGGTTAGCTCTTTTGATAAAGAGTTTATAACAAAATATAGTAAGGAATGACTGGAGTTAGCTTAAAGTTCTAAAAATGTGAGTCAACAAAAAAATAACGCTTGAAAGAATGGTTATAGTTGGAATTGAAACTGTATAGTTTTCTTTGGCTTCAGTGTTGCTGTCTACTTATGGAGTTTAATATAGCTGTTTTTTCTGTGGTTCTACCAATAAGCATTGACTAGATTCAAGGGAAAGAATGAATGAGAAAAGTTTCTTCCTTATATACTTAGCAGGTGTGAACAAGATTTTCATCGTCTTCTAGAGTAAGTATTTCCTTTGAGGAGCAGCTAAGATTGCTGGTTCTTTTGTGTTTTTATTATTCGCTACCCTAAAAGAAATCATTTATTGCTCCTCACCTAACCGGAACGATTTTCTAGGGATCCTGCTCTCTTTTCTCTGAAGGTGGTCTTACATCTAGTCGCATTAACAGCAATGGCTTCATTTTTTTTTTTACTACCTTGTTTACTTTTCGTAAAATGTTTATTTACATTCGGGCAAAAGTGTAAACAGAAAAGAGACCAGCGAGAAGTATTTGAACCCGCACAGCGTTTAAAAAGTACGAAATTTCCCTCCCATTAGGGGACTTCTAGCGACATGTACTAATGAACAATGAAAGGAAATTTTCAGGAGAACCGGATAGAGGCTAAGATACTCGTTTGTGCTTCTCAGCTGAAGATTATTCGTCATCTTGCTTAATAAACATGGCACGACTATCCAATTTTTAAAGTGACTTTGCCAACGTGGTCGTTGTAACTAGTTGGCATTGAGCACCTTGATTTTGTGTTCGATGCCAAAAGGTGCGCAAGCATTATAGTGTCGTAACAACTACGTTCATTGATTTGAAGTCTGTTTTCTTACACACCTCCGTAAGTTTGAGAACATTCATAGAAGTTTAGTAGCGGTTTTAATTTGATTATAGTCCTGCTGTATTAGAATAAAGTAAAATATACACGTATTTTCTATATATGGTAATGGAAAATAGAAAGTTTCACATAAATCCATTATCATACACGACGTCGCCGTCCTTGTTCACGCTTACCCCAAATTCCAGGTCATCATCGGTAGTCATATCCCAGGTCTTGTAAACCATCATCAATGTAAAGATGTTACAGATGCTTCCAAAAAACAAGCCATCTAAGTAATGCTTGACCCCTTCGCATATTTGTGTGGAGAAGGCATAAACCAATACCTGTCCCGTTATGAAGAAAAACAATCCCAAAATGATTGCGCCTGTGGCCCACAGGTTTCGAACCACTAATAATGAAACCAGTAATTGACAAATAACGAAAACAAATAAGAAAATGGCATTTATTATGTAGACGACGACGATCATCCCTGAAGCATTCATGGTGGCTACTTTGTGATCAGCGATCCATGCTTTGAAAGTTAAAATAGACGCTAAGAAGTTAGCTATGAACCCCAATACGGATGCTCCACGAACGAGCAGCATGGACTTTGTAGTTCCATCTTCCCAGATATTGAAACCCAAAAACCCATTTATCAGTAAAGCCCAGCAACATGCCCCAGCAAATCCTATTTGTATAGCCACGAAGTATGGATATGACTCAGAACCAGGAGGAGATACGCCGCAATCCACTACCAAAGTGAATATTATCAATAGCAAAGTCAGTTGGAAGAAGTAAAGATACTCAGACCTGCCAATAGCGGTGTACTTCTGCCTTATATTATAAAGTATAATCAAAATGACACCTAGTGCACCAATATTGATGAATGCGTTCCCAACATCAAAAATGACTGTATTAGCGAGATCAATCGATCGAGCATAACAACGTGGAAGTACACCTACATTTAGATTCAACGGATCAAAATTATGTATGACTGTCAAGTTCGATAGTATCAAATGAGTTTTGGATTTTATCACAGAGCATAGTGGTAATGGGGTCTTCGAGCATATGGCAGCAAAATCACTAAAGGCCATATTATGTTTCAGCTTTCGTATTTACCGAACGACACAATTTTTAATAATAATTCTATAGCAATAAGCTTCCCAAGTCCAGCTAACTCCTAAAATGAGTCTTAGTGTCCAACTGTAGCCTTCTTGACGATTTTTTATACTCTTTTAAATTAATTAATATAGTATGCTATTTTTATACCGAAATTGGATCCTTTTTGATTTCGTGTCTTGTGAAACTTTTTCAATATTTAACCGTTTTGAGAAAGCGAAGCGGGCAACACCGCGGGAATGTCAATATACTGTTGTAACAACTTAAAACAACATACTGCGGTCGCTATCGATGAACCGTAAGCTAGTAGCGCGAAGTTAGATTTTTTTGCTCTGTGTGTTAATCTTTAAGACGCTATGATGCTTCTATTTTAGCAGAAATAAGACTGTTACATCGGAACATCCGAACACCAAAAACACCCACACCCCATATGGGTTTTGCAAAATTATGCAACTCTTGAAATAATTTGAAGGTGGCCGCCAAAAAATAAGATCAGGCTCCTACTGCTTGTAAGGAGGGCGCCTTTCGTTTAGGGCGGAGATGCGCCCAGAGAGAGTCTTTCATGAGACGATGCGATGCTGTTGGTAGTCTCGTCCGGTGAGACGACGGTCCATGCTAGCGGGAGAGGGGGGGCCATTTACACCAGACAGGTGGGGCCGGTTGTCAAAATGCACTCGGAGATACATCGATATTGCAAATAATGTATATCTTAATTGAAAAGCTAGATTTCGCTGTTCTGCCATATACTGAAGGAGATTAAGCAAAAAACAATCAGTAATAATGGGTATGTGGACGACAAGAATAGACAAGACATGTTAATTTTCATTGTTGAGGATATGGGAAAGTACTGCACGAATGATAGAACGTCGAAGAGATTTCAAAATACCCAGAATGCCAGAAGATAATCATAGCGAACAAAAAATAAATAGCATGGCTTACATGCTATTTTCGCTTAGCCACAAACTTTCATTGCAACGCATAGTGCTGGATATCAAAGAGAGATTTTAATTCGTCGTCAGAATGACACGGTAGCGCGAGCTTAAGTGGAACGCACCAGTTGATGATCATGATAAATTTATGGAATTGATAGTTAAAAAAAACAGTTAATTACATGCAGAGTCCAGTTTTTTTCAGGAATATCGTTACTAACAAGTGCCCATCATGATAAATGTATCTTGGAATTTTTTTAATCAGTTAACGTCCCAAAGACCAGAAAGACCTACTGTAAGGGTAAGACCTGTCGTAAGCACACTCAACACAAGGTTACTCAATACAAAGCTGGTAAGGCTTCTTTGTTCGCTCAAGGTAAGAGACGTTATGACCGTAAACAATCTGGTTTCGGTGGTCAAACCAAGCCTGTTTTCCATAAGAAAGCTAAGACTACCAAGAAGGTTGTTTTGAGATTGGAATGTGTCAAATGTAAGACCAGAGCTCAGTTGACCTTGAAGAGATGTAAGCACTTCGAATTGGGTGGTGAAAAGAAGCAAAAGGGTCAAGCTTTGCAATTCTGAGAGTTATGTTTATCGTTTTATTATATCTATATAATTATACTTTGACCATTAGAAACTTTTTGTAAATTTTGCATGCTTAACTCTTTAATATTTTGAAAATCTGCCTATTAGGCCCAACTTTATAGCCCAGGCAATTTAGAGGAAACACAAAAATCCTGGAAATTGTATTCAAGCGTTTGCCTGAGCAATTCAAAATGTGAGGATGCTTACTAAAAAAATGAAAATTAGAAGCAGCACGCTTTAGAATACATTTAGTTCTGCGCAATGCATACCGTCAAGAGAAACAAGAAGTAAATAAATGCATGTATAGAGTAATAAAAATGTAGATACAGCTGATTCCCAATACCTCATTTCAAAATGATCAACATCAGGCGCCCAGCAACGTTCAATCTATCTACGCTTCAGCACTACCAAAAATGGGAAAAACATAGAACATTTAGCCATTCCCTGCAACCTTATGAAAAAGCTGCATGTAGTGGTAGTACATTCGCGATATAATTATGATGTTGGCCCTTTAAAACAAATATCAAGAAAAAATTAAACTAGATTATATAAATGAAATTACAGAAGCCTGTACAAATCCGCCCCGACTTTTTATATTGCGATTTCCGAGATTTTATTTTTTACTTCTTCAAGCTTACCCTGGTTCCAGATTTTGGAAGCGCCAGTGTAGGGCTAGCAATGAGGAATGGTAGCAAAAATAAGGATGCATCCCACCTTATATACAGAGTTCCAACAGCAGTTCTACCATGGTAGAAAAAATCAACTCTTATATCCTTTATCCGTTTGCTTCTTGATGTTCTTAGGCGGAAAATTTTGATAAAGAACATAATAACCCCATGTAACAATGGAAACGACAGCAAAGATTATCGATTTATACGGTTCCTCTAAGTCTAGGAATGGATATGGATAGGCCTGACCTCGCTTCGCATCTATCAGGAATGCTAAATACTGAAAATATGAGAACGCTAGACTGGTCACAATAAGCCATGCCACCTTGTTCGATAGTTTAAACCTTAAACCAGAACCGGATAAGTAGTGATCTGCCAGTAAATATAAAATCGGGTACAAGTGGATTGCCATATCCACTGTAATGGGAAAAGGTGCCTTCGCAGTAGAATCAACACCATGCATAATTAAACTGACAAAGAATAGTCTTAGCGGCCAATAAACGGTTGTCACAATAGACTCCAATACCAAAGAAACAGGTAAAGTGATGTGCCTACTAACAAAGTCAGCCTTCGCCTTGAATTGCGGACTACTTCCGGAGTTATTTTGAATAAAATAATTACTAATATTAATTGCATTATTAATGATTGTGGCGATAATAGATATAATAGTCAAAAATTGCTTGTGACCAGCCTTACTCAAACATGGAGGTAAAATCACAGAGGTAGCCCGAAAAAAACCCCATGAGCTTGTCAAAAGACACAGGGTGTTAAGGGCCAGAGTGAAGCGCGTTGGTTTTGTTGATATCAAGGAAGACATTGATAATTTCTTTCTCTAATGCGGTCTTATAATACAAGATTGTCAAGAGTAAGTTGGAGTTGTTTATAGAAAACGTATTACAATTCGAGAAAAAGGGACTTATATATCTGTCGGAGATCTTTTTATTAAATGCGAAGCGCAGACTTTTCTAGTCCGCGGATCCTGTCAAATTTAATAAGCAGGCGCGAAAGGCAACAAGAGATGATCTCCATTGTAACGTTCTCTCTGAGAATCAAAAGTTACCTGCTGTCACAGTGCAAAATCTATCATCCCCTCTCAAGCGATCT
This sequence comes from Saccharomyces kudriavzevii IFO 1802, assembly GCF_947243775.1. Lineage (NCBI taxonomy): Eukaryota > Fungi > Ascomycota > Saccharomycetes > Saccharomycetales > Saccharomycetaceae > Saccharomyces > Saccharomyces kudriavzevii. The sequence continues at coordinate 357,834 of NC_079279.1, read as the reverse complement.
AATGCAGATAATCTCCTTCTTGACCTTCATACCTCTGGCATACCTTGAAACTTTAGCATTTGCCCAAAGAAAAAGGCTTTTAAAACATTAGCCGATATGAATGAGTGAACCCAGAAAAGATGGTCTGGCCAATGAAAGTACTGGCTGATTCATTGAAGAAATTCTATGGACCAGTTCAAATCTTATTCTGTTTGTTCATATACTGAAGGCAATCCTTGCAGATAAGATTTACCGCATCATTCTTTCTCGCAAGCGGACAAGAACGTTTACTGGTTTAAACTGCAAGCTGCCCTTTGCTCACCTTCCTTGCTTACCTGAATAGAGGAGCGCTTTGAATTTCCGCTAATGCTACGGCATTGTTTCCATCACTAATCAGATACCAGAAGGCCAGCGGAAAAAGCCAAAAGAAAAGGCTGTGAGAAAAAGGGAGGAAAGCGTACCGGTGGCAACGTTGTACAGCATTCATATTTATTGTCTAATTGCCACCTCCAATCGAAACGTGGTTCACGTTATGGCGCATCCATCTTGAGGGATCTGCAATATATGTCCACATTAAGGGTGCACATATATTGCGTCACTTGTCTGCATCAACTTGCAGACGCTTCCCTTAAAATTCGCCCGAAGAAGCTAAGCCGAAGCGACAGAGCCTTTTTTTTGCGTCAAAGGAACGCGACGATCTACCGCAAAAGTACCACTCTGTAATAAAGGGCTGCAGTAGTTCTTACCAAATACTAGCTGGCGCATAGAAGCAATTTTCTGCGCCCTTTAAAAATACAAGATTAGCGCGAAAGGACTCTCTTGGCTTAGCGATGAGCTTCCAATGCTGATCTTGTCCTTACGGATGAAAAATTAGGGAAAAACGTGTGCCAAAGACCCGTTTCCAAGGCTTCGGTTGATCAATGACCATCCCCTTTTAACAATTGTCCTTTCTAGAATTCCCTTAAATGCTACTCATCAGAAATACTATAAAAATTGGGATGAATCTGGGAAGGCATCTCAACAGTTTTCCTTGATCTTCTTCTCATGCAATTTTGGTTTTCGACCACTATTCTTACAAAGAAAGCTAATCAACTACAATGAAATTCTCATCAGTACTTACTTTTTTTGTCGCTGCTTTGACAGCTTCTGCAACACCACTAGGCCTCTATAGGAGACAAAACGTAACGTCCGGTGGCGGTACTGTTCCAGTAATCATCACCGGGGGTCCTGCTGTTTCTGGTAGTCAATCCAATGTTTCTACCACCACGCTATTCAATTCTACTTCTACGCTAAACATCACTCAACTTTACCAAATTGCTACCCAAGTCAATCAAACCCTACAAAGTGAATCATCTTCCGGTATTATCATCGTTACTAACTGGCGTTCCATTGAAACTTTGAGCTTCTTCTGCTCAATAGTTTTTAACACAACCAAGACCATTGTCATCACTGAAAATTATCTATGGGGCGTACCAATCCTAAGCAGCTCACACGCGGAAGGTAGAGGTACTTTGGTTGCTGGTAGAGATAAAGTTGTGTACTCTGGTGTTTTCCCGCCTTATACTGTTCCCGTCGGCGTTTCGTCCGACCAAAAAGTAGTCCAATGGTTCTTCGATGCTTGTGAGCCAACTCTAATTGCAAGTAACTCCACGATCAGAACCCAGTACTCCAACTTTACAAGTGTTCAAACATCTTCGAACGCTTCCTCCACGACTAACACATCTTCCTCCTCCGGCCCATTAGTGCCAATTATCTACGAAGACGGATACTCTCAAAGCTTGATTCAATCCTTGAGCTCCAGTATTCAAGGTCTAATTGTTATCAGTTCTGGCACCGCTCACAACAGCACTGCAACATCGTGGTCATCTGTTGACTTCCCCGTTGTCTATGCTACTGATGGGTCTTCAGTCCTTGATGGTTCCGGTATTGGATTCTTGAGTAATACAAGTATCCCACAAGGTGCGATTTCTGCTGGGTACCTGTCTCCAGTCCAGGCTCAAACTTTGCTGTCTATTGCCATTAGTAACCAAGTTACAAGCCGCAGTGATCTACAAGCGATTTTCCCGGCCAGTCAGCAATAAGTCGAGAGAGGTCGACTAATACTATGGTAGTAAACAATAAAAAAAAACAAACTTCTACATCACAATATAATAACAAGACTGCTATTTTTCTAACCCTTTTTTATTTCGGTGCAATTATTAGTACTGTATTTTATACTATGGGAAATTGCGATTACGTTGCTCTTTTCCTTCAAACTTTTCTTATGTTCGTTACGAGACTTAATAGTTTTTTAAATAATAACTAATTATGAAATTCAATACTCCATTTTTTTCCAGGCAGTCCGATTAGGATTAGTTTGGCGCTATCAGAAAAAAGGCGAGAAAAAAAGGAAGATAAACGGATCAAGGGGTGGGGGCGAAAGTATATAAGAAAAATGATGAGAAAGAACGGATTGGATATCTGCGCTAGCCTGCAACACCGGGAACTATTATAAATAGGAACTCCAACATATATATGAAGGTCAGTAACTTAGTTTTAATATTAATTAGTATATTCTCCATGGCGCAGGCATCTTCTCTATCATCATACATTGTAACCTTCCCGAAGCCTGATACTATTGCAACGGACCAAGACAGCATTATTGAAGATGTCAAGAAGTTTGTGATAGACGTAGGCGGGACCATTACGCATGAGTATAGTTTGATAAAGGGGTTTACTGTGGACCTGCCTGATAGTGAACAGGTGCTGGACAGCCTGAAGGAAAAATTAGACTATATTGAGGATAAGTTCGGCACTAAATGTAACTTAGAGAAGGATTCTGAGGTTCATGCTTTGAACCGTGATCATTTGGTTGCCTAGTGGTGAAGCAAAATAAGCAAATTATAACTTTTTTTACCAAATTTTTATGTGTATAAAAAAAAAATACAATTACGTATGGATATGCAAGTAATACATGATTTATTTTTCACCTTTTTTCTGGTAATTTTCGAAAAATTCTTTTATACCGTTCCCGATTCTTTTGGAAGCTTCAACCAATTCATCATCATCTTTTGCATAAGCAATAGTGAGTCTTAAAAAATCCGAACTTTGCCTTGAGTAGTTTTGGCAAACGGCCATCTTATAGCCAAGAACAAGTTTGACACCGTTTTTCACCAAGAACTTGTCTAATATATCCATTTGTTGAGGTAAGTCATCAGGTTTGTCCAAGTTGCCCCAGTTGATCTTGATGATGATGAACATACCAGCGGAGGGCTCCATGACGGTGAATTGATTGGCTTGATAGGACTCCGTATCGTATAAGGCTTTCAAAGTGAGATTTTTTCTGTGGTTATATTTAGAAGCAACCTGCATGATCCATTGCATCCAACTTTCAAACATGGCCTCTTTGAATGAAAGGGAGGAGCGCGTGCTGGATTCGGCCATTGCCTTTATGGTGGAATAAACAATTGCCTGGGAGGCACCACTAGGGGCCCTGGTAGTGATATCTGCCAGATCCAAGATTCTCTCCAGAAAGAATTTGTTCGCGACAATAAAGGCTAATCTCAAGCCGGGAGCAAAAATCTTGGAAAACGTTTCTAATCGGATGACACGAGCGTCGGTATCCAAAGTGAGAAACGATTTCATCAAGTAATCATTCAAATACCGTTCAGTGGTCAGGTTGCTGGACTGGTAGGGATTTTCCGATGGATCCTCCGAATTGAAAGGCGGGAAGTACAAGTAGCCATAGGGATCATCTTCCACAATGAGGAAATCGTGTTTCTGGGCCAACCGGTAAATCTTTTCTCTTTTCCACTGGGGAACAGACATCCCCGTGGGGTTCTGGCCCGTGGCGATGGTGTAAAGAACCCTCGGTTTGGCCAAGTGCTTGTAAGGGCCAGTAGACCAATTATCGAGTAGCTGCGTCAGATGGTCAACGTCAATGCCTTGAGAATCTCTATCGAGGGTCAAGTTTATCTTGATCGGGACGACTTTTGCTCCCGTAGCCTCCACGTTAGACATTGCCGGGGTGAAAGTGAACTCCTCGATTAGGACGGTGGTGGATTCGTCGCAGATGGTCTCGAAGACCTTGAACATGGAGTCGTTGGACCCGCCAGAAAGGATGACATCCCAATTGGACTGCATCTCATCGGAAAAGACAGGCCGGTTTATCCTTGAGACCATATCCTTAACGAAACGCAAAAGGGGGGGCGTGCCCTTACTTTCCGCATACTGGAAAGAACGGGACATGGGAAGCTCGCTGGGAGAATCCAAATCCAAATGAGCCGTGGTGAACGAATCGTGCCATTTTGGATTGTCGTTGAAAGGAATCTTCGATATTCTCAAGTCAATGGATTCGACCGGAAAGAACTTCTCATTGGGCATACCGCCCGCCAGCTCAATGACGTCATTGGAGATGTCGGAAGCGTCCCAAAAGCTCTTCAGGAACCTATTTTCCACACGTCTGGAAAGAAATGGTTGGAACTTCTTCTTCAAGGAAGCGTAATCAAGAGGTGCAATGGAGCCAGCAGTCATTCAATCGATGAAAAGGGGGGAACTGTGATGGGTGCTATACTTTCTTTTCTTCAAATCAAGAGGATATGAAACTAGAACAATACATCCTGTTTATATATATATATATATATATAACATGTATATTTATATAAAACATGTATATCAGAGACTAGACGAAGCTTCTTATCCGGACAATCACTCGGCAATTCGCGGCAGCGCTGCCGCGAATTGCCGTTTGCTGATCTCATTTTTCGGCGGCTATCCTTTTAATCACGTGACCGAGAAGGGTCCGTTTTGGCGCAGCACGGCTCTCTCTCTTTTTGCCTTTATTTCTTGCGAAGATTTTCTCCATCACTACAATAAAGATCAATATACAACACGGTGCACGGACGCAACGCACAAAGTAGTATATGTATATATATATATATATATATATACACTCATATTCACACCACACCCACAAATACAACGCTCGTTCATCCTTTCCAAACACAGCAATGTCAACAGTAACAAGACGCACACGTGCGTAGCAATTTTTTTTGTTTTCACCGTATCTCTCTTTTCCCACGTGCTCCGGTCTCTTATCTACTGGGCGGTACAGCCCCACGCGGAGTCATTGCAGCCACGTGCCTAGATCTATTACAATGACTTCTTATGCGCACACACGTATATATTCATATTCATATTCATATATATATATATATATATATATATGTATATTGTACACTAACATACGCGTATACTCATAGACACAGAACGGCACAGGAGTTTAGCACGGAGCGCAGATTCACACACTAAAATGGCAACGGCGGTTTCACAACAAGAGCAGCAGCATGAACAGCAGCACAAGGGCAGAAGGCTCTCCGAGGAGGTCGTCTCTCTGCTGAGGCTCAAGGAGTCCAAGAGACTCAACCCAGCCCCTCACTACGCTCCGCGCAGAGCGTCGCAATCACAGTCGCTGAGCGAGTCCACTTTTAAACAATACAACGAGTACGTCAACGAGAAAGATTCGAACAAGTCGCAGCTGAGTAAGGCGGCTGCCGAATTTAACAAGCACGCTCACGATTTCTGGGAGAACGATTGTGTCATTGACGAAGACATCTTCGAAGACTCCTCCGACGAAGAGCAATCGTGATTGCATCTCGTCCTAGATATATCTGTATATACCTCCCTACAACTACATATGCATCAACTTTACGACCTGATATAGAATCCTTCTCCGGCGTTACCCGCTGGCGGGCTCATTGTCTTTTTTCCCGTTTTTACGATGCTTTGCCGAAAACAAGAGGAAAAATGGAAGAAAACAAATCAGTGTTCGTATATCCTGGACTCTGAGGTTGCCTCCCTCTTGTATACCACACGCGTAAGCCGTTCATTGAGTACTCTGTGACTGGTTTTCATGTGGATACCATAGTAGAGAATACACACACACACACACACACGCACACACCAGACTTTCGCGCATTCGCTGTCCCTTTTCCCCTGACTCGCTCCGCTCTCCTTCTCCCCATGTCCATGCCTATGGCAAGCACCACCCTAGCAGTTAACAATCTCACCAACACGAACATAGGCGCAAACGCTAACAAACACTTTTACCACCAGGCCGTCGATTCGCCCGCAAGATCCTCAATGACCGCCACGACCGCCGCCAACTCCAACGGCAACTCCGCCAGAGATGACTCTACCATCGTCGGTCTGCATTATAAGATCGGCAAAAAAATAGGCGAAGGTTCCTTTGGTGTCCTGTTCGAAGGTACCAATATGATCAACGGCGTGCCTGTCGCCATCAAATTCGAGCCCAGGAAAACCGAGGCCCCTCAACTGAGAGATGAGTACAAGACCTACAAGATTCTTAATGGTACGCCGAATATCCCGTACGCGTACTACTTCGGTCAGGAAGGCCTGCACAATATTTTGGTCATTGACCTGTTGGGACCCTCTTTGGAAGACCTATTCGATTGGTGCGGGAGGAAATTTTCCGCGAAAACCGTCGTTCAAGTGGCTGTGCAAATGATTACTTTGATCGAAGATTTGCACGCCCATGACCTGATCTATCGTGACATTAAGCCGGACAACTTCTTGATTGGAAGGCCCGGTCAACCCGACGCAAACAACATCCACTTGATTGACTTCGGCATGGCCAAACAGTACCGTGACCCAAAGACCAAGCAGCACATCCCATACAGAGAGAAAAAATCGCTAAGCGGCACCGCCAGATATATGTCCATCAACACTCATTTGGGCAGAGAACAATCCAGAAGAGACGATATGGAGGCCCTGGGTCACGTTTTCTTTTATTTTCTGAGAGGCCACCTGCCTTGGCAGGGCCTAAAGGCACCGAACAATAAGCAGAAATACGAAAAAATCGGTGAAAAGAAAAGGTCTACCAACGTCTACGATCTAGCTCAAGGTTTGCCTGTACAATTTGGTAGGTATCTGGAAATCGTTAGAAGTCTTTCCTTTGAAGAATGTCCCGATTATGAAGGTTATAGAAAGCTGCTGCTATCCGCACTTGATGATTTAGGCGAAAATGCAGACGGCCAATACGATTGGATGAAACTGAATGACGGCCGTGGCTGGGATCTGAGTATAAACAAGAAACCAAATCTGCATGGCTACGGCCATCCAAATCCCCCAAATGAAAAATCAAGAAAGCATAGGAATAAACAGCTTCAAATCCAACAACTCCAACTCCAACAGCAACAACAGCAACAACAGCAACTCCAACAGCAACAGCAACTCCAACAACAACAGCAGCAGGCCCAGAAAAATGAAGCCGACTTGCGCAATCCTCAGTATAAGCCAAAGCTAGACCCTACTTCCTATGAAGCATACCAGCATCAAACCCAGCAGAAGTATTTGCAAGAGCAACAAAAGAGGCAGCAGCAACAGCAACTACAGGAACAACAACTGCAAGAGCAACACCAGCAACAGCTACATGCTCCCGGTCAATCTCAATCCCAGTCTCAGCCTCAACCTCAGACACAACCTCAATCTCAGCAATTTGGTGCCGCTCATTATCGGCCACAACAGCAGCCCGCTGCTGCCCTGAGAACTCCTCAACAACAGCTAAATGATGAGAGCTCAAGCTTAGCCGCTTCTCACAAGGGGTTTTTCCAGAAATTGGGTTGTTGCTAAAAATAAATGAAGAGACTTTTCTGCGAGACTAATGTCTTACCTTTTTATAAAATGAATATATCTATATTTTACAACGAAATGACATCTACCATATTTATACGATTTTCTTTCTTCGCTGTTGACGAAAAATTTACGTAAGATCAATAACTTCAGTAGTGTCTCTCGGAGGTTCCTGCTCATCCTCGAGTACCACAACTTCCAATAAGTCGTCATTATTATCACTAATTATTTGATCCTTGTTATTTTTACTCTCACCACACCAACGATCGTCTTTATATCTTCTTTCGGCTGCCAAGGCAGCCATCTCTCTTGGAGATTTGCCCCTGTTCATAGGAGAAAGGCCCGGCGAACTCAGACTCCCCAACTTAATACCTTTGCCCCTTCGTCTCACTCTTTCCGTATCGGTACTTATCCCTGTCACGGGGTACCTATTCGAACGTACGTTTGATCTTCCACCAAGACGTTTGCCGTTCCCCAAAAATGTATCATACAGTCCTCTCTGCTCAATAACCCATTGTCTTCCAATCAAAGCGTCCAACTTATCGTAAAACGTCTTGTCGTGTGGTCCAAATAAGTTGTGAGTTAATTCGTGTAACATGGTGCCCATTATCGATTCTATAGGCAAGAATTGGAACTCATCCGTGGGGCATCGTAACCGTAGCATAATCTTAAACCCATGATTGACGTTCATCCCCAAAAGCCTTTGATCGCGTGGATAGAATTCCACCAGGCTGACCACCTTGAAATGGTTTTCCTTCATTAAGTAGGACACTTTGTGTGCAATTTTCTTTATTAAGAGCAGTGCATCTTCCTGGTGGGGCTTACGTTGCAATACGGCTACTTTTTGGATGTGCGGATTATTGTGAGTGGCCAATCTCTGAGATCCGGTCATACCATGGTATTTTTATTTTGCTGATTGATATCTTTCATTATTTGCCCTCATCAACCTTCCCGTTTATTTGAAGTCTTTTCAGAACCACTCGCTGTTTCGAACGAGTGCGCAGATGAAAAGTGTCAAATTTTATTCTCCAAATCACCATTTAGCATCATAATGAAGCAAAAAAGAAAAAGCACAGGAGCCTACTAATGGGGAAGAAGAAAAGCAAGAGCCAGGTACATGCTAACGGCACTAATAGTGTCGCCGCGACCAAGAGAGAGACATCTTTACCTCCTTTGGGTAATAAGGTGGGTAGTGCAAGTTTCACGGCTATAAATACGTTAACCAAACCCGCACTGTTTTCATTTTATGATGAAGACATCACCAGAAATGAAGGTAACGTATATGATAAGGCTTTACTGTCTAATGCTTCTCAATTAGAAATGGTTCCACCTTCCATCGCTGTGAGGCATGAACGATCATCTTATGCGAAAATCATCAATTTCGTTGCAGCGCTCTTTATTCTATTCATATCAGGTATTCTCTTCCCCATGATATCAGAGTGTTTGTTTGATAATGACCAATTGGTGAAGGGAGTTATCGTGTCTTTTTTAAAGCATGGCATAACGATAAAAAACAGGATTGTTGCGGAACCTGACATGGTACCAGATTGGGCAGTCTTTGGAACTGAGGGCATTATCTTTGGATCTATAGTACCGTTCATCGACTCTTTTGTACGCCACAAACGCCTCCCAAACACCAGGTCGATTGCTTATAAAAATACGTTGGGATCATTCATCAGATGTGCCAACACTCTTTTGGGGATTATATTTGGCATTAGGAAAATTGAATGGTCTTCTTCTCTGCAAGCAGCCGGTGCGTGGAGCTTGTTGAACATTGTCTTGTGGTTGTTCTTTGACGGCACTTTGACTGTTCTGTTTCCAGGTCTCGCGATTGGAGTGATTAGTTCATTGTGTTGCGCACAATATACCTCGCAATTGTCACAAACCCTATATTTTATAGACTTCTATTTTTTTGGCTTTCTAATGTTCAGCAAATTGGGTAGGTATCTATTCAATTAGGTGCTGCTCACAGAAGTATTTTGATGGATTAATATCCATATGTGAATTTCAACGAAGTTTCAAGCCTCAGCCATATTTTTTTACCAAGTACTTGAATAAATCAAAAAGTTAACAGCAACAAAAATACATGAGTGATTCAAGGTATATACATACAAACACACGCATATGTCTATATATATGTGTATATATATAGTTGTTATTTGGAAAAATGAATATTGAAAATGCAAGAACTCAGCCGAAGTTGGTGATGACAAAGAGAAAGAATTGTAAAATCACACAACATCATATCTTCATGTTTATTTATTTGGAGATCTTGGTGGAGGCCCACTTGAGATGCTTCCTTGCCTCGAAATGGAACCGCCACCGCTACTACTACTCATGCGTCTTCTGATAATAGACTCCCTTAAACCGCTGGGGTTGGTGACTGGTAGATTATTGCTGGAATTATTTACGATAACATCGTCGGATTTGATAACACCGGCCTTCTTCAACGCATAATCACCGCTGTCAAAATATTGGCGGTCTTGCATTTTATGCCTCAACAGATCTTTCTTGGATGGAAGCTTCCCGTACATTTTGTAGAGTTTCAGTTCTTGGGGTGACAATTTCGATAAATCCACTCCCTCTTTGGTAAATCCGTGAGGATTGCTCAAGTCTACCCTACTGCTTGTAGGTGAAAGGTCCTCTGACATGTCTATTGAAATTGCTTAACACTTCTTCGGTAGGTAATCTTGCGTGTGAGTGCTGTACCGATTGAGCCCAATGTTCCTTTCGATAACCCATAATCTTAAATGATCTTTGTCTCGTTCTATGTTTCTCCTGCTGGATTACGGCTTTTACGAAAATTTATAAAAATGTTTAAATGAATGGAAAGAAGGATAAACCATTTGTACAGGGAGAAGGGGATCAAGTTAGTACGGCACAAGTGGGACTGGAGAGCTAAGCCATTTCGTATTACAGATGAATCCATTGTGGAGTTGTGTTTTTTTTGTGCTGGCAGCAGTGGCTGGAGCTGTTCACGGACCACAGGAGGACTATAGTGACTACGCCGTCTATAGGTTCAATTCAGCCGACCACCCTACATTAGTGAAGGATGTAATCGAACCTTTGACCGATGATTACGATGTATGGACAAGAAGCAATGAGTTTATCGATATTAAATTGCCCAAAAAAATAGGCGAGCAGGTAAAAGATGGCCATGTAATCTTAGATGACATGGACCAATTAATACAAGATACACTGCCCACTGAACATATGATGGCACGCGACCAGGCAGTTTTTGAGAGTGACTATGATTTCTTCTTTAATGAATATAGAGACTTGGATACCATTTATATGTGGTTGGATCTTCTGGAACGAAGCTTCCCCAATTTGGTTAACGTTGAACATTTGGGGAAAACGTTTGAAAACAGAGAGCTAAAAGCCCTGCATATATCTGGAAACAATCCTGAATCCAACCCGGAAAAGAAGACAATTGTCATTACAGGCGGAATACACGCCAGGGAGTGGATTAGTGTGAGTACTGTCTGTTGGACGATTTATCAGTTGTTGAATCGATATGGGTCTTCCAAAAAGGAAACCAAGTACCTAGACAATTTGGACTTTTTGATTATACCTGTTTTTAATCCAGATGGATACGCGTACACATGGTCTCACGACAGATTGTGGCGTAAAAATCGTCAAAGAACTCACGTTCCCCAATGTTTCGGGATTGACATTGACCATTCTTTTGGTTTCCAATGGGAAAAGGCTCACACTCATGCGTGCAGCGAAGAGTATAGTGGAGAAACTCCTTTCGAAGCTTTGGAAGCGTCTGCTTGGAACAAGTATATCAATGAAACGAAAGGCGATTACAAAATTTATGGTTACATTGATATGCATTCGTATTCACAGGAAATATTGTATCCCTACGCATATTCATGCGATGCCTTGCCCAGAGACTTGGAAAACCTGTTGGAATTGTCGTATGGCTTATCCAAGGCCATACGTTCAAAGTCGGGCAGAAACTACGACGTGATTTCCGCATGCAAGGACCGTGGCTCTGACATATTCCCTGGCCTTGGTGCTGGTTCTGCCTTGGATTTTATGTACCACCACAGGGCGCATTGGGCGTTCCAATTGAAATTGAGGGACACGGGGAATCATGGGTTTTTACTACCCCCGGAGCACATCAAACCTGTAGGTAAAGAGACTTATGCGGCGTTGAAGTACTTCTGTGACTTTCTACTAGACCCAGAAATATAACGGATGTCGTGATATTCGTTGTGTTGCAAGTTGATAAAACCCTATATAAAATCTAAAAAAAAAGGAAAAACCTTACATACTTTCTTATATTCTCCAAATGTTTGTTATTTACTTAGGCCGTTGCTTGAGGGAGATACGAGTAGATGCGAAGATGTATAACATCCAGCCCTGCCTCACAGTTTCAAGATCTCCTCTGAAACATCATCTCCTTTTTGATAATCAATCTTCGAAGAGGGTCAAACTCCCACATCATCGTTGACGGAGTTATCTTCCAATTGTTTATATAATAGATCAAGAGATATATATATTGTTCCTTAAGACTCAGTCAACCTAGTCTTCAATATCAATAAAATCATCGATATTGCAAGCCTTTATTTGTATATCCACGTTTTTTTGGTTTAGTATTATCTATTAAGCTTCAGTGGGGTGCATTTAATTGTGCTTTAGCAAAAAAAGAGCCGAGCTTCATAATAGGGACTCCAGAAAAGATTACAATTTCACTGTTTCTGTAAGCCACGGTTATTTTTGATCAGCATCGTGCTTGAAAGTTGTTCATTTGTCAAAGATGGCTCTGTCATTGGGGGGCAAATTATCCATGGCGACTAATAGGATTGAGAGGTTGAAATCACCCTCATCTTCATCAACGTGCTCGATGGACGAGGTTCTCATTACTTCAAGTAACAACAGCAGTTCCATATGTTTGGACAATTTACACCAGTTTCCTCGGGAAGGCATCTCTGGTCAAATAAGTGTTTTCAAAGAGACTGCTTCTTCGCCTGCTGCTCTTTTTCTTAAGCAAGACCTTTACGAGTATATAGATCCCCTTCCTGCTTATCCGCCGAGCTATGATTCGGTAAATCCTAACAAAGAAGTCCGCTTTGCAACATTTGGCGACGCTGCTCCATGTCTCAAGACTTCTTTACCCCCTTTATATGCGCCTGCGGTATATGACTTGTCTTTGATTTCCTTGAAATCGGAAAGACTATCTCCTTATGAAGTTTCCAGTAACAGGAACTGGAAAAACTTCATTATTGAGATTAATTCGACCCAGCTAAATTTTTATCACCTTGATGAATCTTTGACTAAACATATTAGGAATTATTCAAGTGGGGAATCGAAAACTGAAAAAGAGGATAGAAATCACAGCGACTCGTCACACCGCAACGATCAATCACAGCATTTGCATCACCGATTATTTACTTTGCCGACAAGATCTGCTTCTGAATTCAAGAAATCAGACGAAGAACGTATTTCTTATAGACTTAAACGTGACCGGTCTCGATACTTGACCGATGAGGCTCTTTATAAATCGTTCACTTTACAGGGTGCAAGATTTGGCATACCAACAGATTATACCAAGAAAAGTTTCGTATTAAGAATGTCTTGTGAAAGCGAACAGTTTTTACTGAAGTTTTCTCATGTAGATGACATGATTAACTGGTCTATGTACTTTTCTCTCGGTATATCGGTATCATTAGATCTAGAAATTAGGGAATATCCAGATTATAGAATCGTTCCCAGGAGAAGGAGAAGGAGAAGGAGGAGAAGAAGAAGGCACACTAATAGAAGTGAAAGTTCAATGGGGTCCTTTTCACAAAGATTCATTCGTTCTAACTTCAGACCAGATTTAGTTCAAAGATATAGTACCGGATCCAGCACCAATAACGGAACTAACGTCAGAGAGCGTTCTAATACTTTCACGTCCGGTTTGTTAGATCATTACCGCACGGCTTTGTCACCAGCCGCGGCTGATGCACTAGTTCCCTCTGCTGCATCTACAGAAGTTGATGATAATATTTCCGTTGAATCAGCAAAATCTTCACCTGGATGCTCAGTTTCCCGTTCGATTGCATCTAGAAGTTTGAAGTTTAAAATTAAGAACTTTTTTAGACCCAAAAATTCTTCACAAACAGAGAATCTCCGCAGACTCAGGTCAAACTCAAGCAATTTAAACAGCCTTATTGAAACGGAAGAAGAAGATGAACAACACGAACTGAGTGGAGAGAGTATTCCGGTGAATGCTACCACCAAAGTGGAGGGCCCGCCATACAGGAATAAAGCCGTTCCGCTACCTCAGAGACAACTATTGAGACGCGAAATTAGTGAGGAAGTTGTCCCTATTAGGTTTCCAAGTGATGTTGAGGAGAAACCAGTTTCTTCGATTTCTATATTGATTAATACCGTATCTTCCAATAAGCGGTCACCTGTCGATGGCTGCGATATCATGCTGCGATCACAAAATGCAGTTATGAAAGAGGAGTTACGGCATGTTGCTTCAAATTTAGTAACCAATGGAAAGAATGAGCTTCCAGTTAGAGATTCTTCTCAAAGTTCCTTTATGTATATGTCAGAAATAAACTCTATTGGAGAGTCCGCTACGGATTTGTCTCAAAGGAGTAGGCCAGTTTCTTTCGCAGCAAACTGCTCCCAGGTAAATTGCGATGAAAGCGCTACTGAGACTGATGAGGACGAAGGTGATAATGATACTGACGATGATGGTGATAGTGGTCACGTTTACGGTAGTGAAGGTGACTATTCGAGCCTCATGGAACAAAGGATGAGAAGTAGAAGACGGGCGTCTTCTACTTTAAGCTGCGTATCAAATATTCCTTATGGATCGGATGATGTGAAATGGAAACCATCTGTTAAAGAAGTTTCAAGAAGGCGTTACTTGAGAGATTCCTTGAAGTGCATTAAACCATTTCTAGATAACAATGACTGTTTGGGCAAAGTTATTTATATCCCGGTTTCCAGTCCTGCACTTGAGACCAGTAATAAAGTTCATGCTAACCAAAACCGGAGTCTGCAAAAATTAAGAAATCATTTTTTGAAAGGCTTCATTGTTGGGCCTACAGCGTTGATAGAGTTTAACTGTAAAAACAAGAGCGCAATTGCTGGAATGGCGAAAGATATAGAAGATCACGTTGAGGAAGATGGTGGGGAGGATGATGATGGTGAAGACGATGACGACGACGACGACGATGACGAGGGCGACGAAGACGACGATGATGACCATGACGATGATGATGACGATGATGATGATGATGATGATGATGATGACGAAGGTGATGAGGAGGGCATTACTGCACGACCTGTGATGTAGGACTATTTGTTTTTCATAGGGCCGCTAGCATGAGTATGGTATTTAAAAAGAAGAGAAGGTTTTGGTATGCATTTTTTTTGCATTTATTATGGTAAGTAGTTTTTTTTTAAATTTTCATTTTATATGTTCTAGATCATGCTTCTTTCAACATTCTTTTTAATTTAATATCTTTGGTTTTGACTTCGGAACTTATATAATTGCATTTAGTTAAGTTTAATAAGGGTAGTTTTCAAGAAGAATTTATTTTGAGATATGCTAAAACACACATAAGTTCTTGCAGGGCTTCGTATCTTGTTGTTTAATATGGTAGCAAAAAAAGTGTACTGCAAATTGTATCAAAGGATACAAAAGGCTCTTAATGTTTGGGAAGAACGGAAAATAGTATAGCTCTAGCCTCTCTTTACTGCTGGGGTATTTCTCGAAAAAAAGTGACTCTCAGCCAATTCTTTCTTTTCTCGAAAATCCTATATTCTATTTTATAATATCTCTTCTCGTCGGCTTTTTAGGCTAACGATAAATGCAGATTTCAGTGTTCTTCGAGGGAATAGACGTGGGCATATATCTCTTTGAAAATCAAATTTCTTAGTTCCAATTAACGAAGCTTGGTCACCAAACTTTCGCTGCTGGGTATATCTACGTTTAACAGAAATATTTGGTTTAGCGTTTGCAGGAAATAGATCTCACGTAACGATTAACGCGTTTAGCTCTAAAAACGATTATGAATATAATGTTGCACCATCTGTCAAGCTCGACATTAGGCGTAAACCCTAACTGAGCACCATTTTACAGCAGCAAAAACTATAGAAAGCTTTTCTCTGTCATGGTTGAAGGGCTTTGTTTTCCAAGGCCATAATTTCCTTTTAATTCGAGACAACTATTCCTTTGGCTTCTGTAAAGTTGCCACGCAACTAAGTTGGAATGCACTTCGAAAGAAGTGAAATAATGCTATAAGCGTATGAAATCTCAAATTAAAGACCTCAGAATGTTTGTATATGAGTAAGTCTTCCAACAAAATTTCTGTTTTGATTTGTATTAATTCGATGGCAAAGTTTAATCTCATTTTTGTCCATTTTCGCGATCTACAGCGATAGTAATGGAGGCATCATTAATGAATAATGAAAATGGTAACAATAGAAAAGACGTTCTTGGGGAAACAATGCAATAACTAAGAGGCATAAAATAGATGGCAAATGCTATACTAAAATCAAGTAATTAGAAACGGGCAGGCCAATGAACCAGTTAAGCGATAGCGATGCTTTGTACAATCAGCCGATAGTGATCGACAACGGTTCGGGCATTATTAAGGTAGGATTCAGTGGTGAGGAAAGACCCAAAGCTCTGGAATACTCTCTTGTGGGGCATGTAAAATATGAAAAAGTCATGCTTGAAGGTCTTCAAGGAGATACATTTGTTGGAAACAAGGCCCAAAAATTGCGTGGCCTACTCAGATTACGATATCCCATGACGCATGGTGTCGTTGAAGATTGGGATTCCATGGAACTTATATGGTCGTATATGCTGAATGAAGTTCTACAGTTGCAAAATATAGAAGAGCATCCTTTATTAATTACGGAGGCACCGATGAACCCTTTGAAAAATAGAGAAGTGATGGCTCAGGTTTTGTTCGAGACTTTTAATCTTCCAGCTTTGTATATTTCGAATCCTGCTGTTTTATCGCTATATGCTAGTGGAAGAACCACAGGTTGTGTGGTTGACTGCGGTGAAGGATATTGTAGTACGGTTCCCATATATGATGGTTTCGCATTACCTGCATCAATAATGAGAATGGATATCGGGGGAAGGGATATTACAGAGCAGTTACAGTTTCAGCTGCGAAAATCAGCTGGTATTTCACTGTTTTCCAGTAGTGAACTTGAAGTTGTCCGTATGATCAAAGAAAAGGTTTGTTATCTGGCCAAAAATATAAAAAAGGAAGAGGATAGGTACTTGCAAGGCCATCATGATTTAGGGTCTGTGTTCAAACTACCTGATGGGAAGTGTATAGAGATTGGGAATGATCGTTATCGTGCCCCCGAAATATTATTTTCCCCTCAAATCATCGGCTCAGGATACGACGGTTTATCTGATATGTGTATGCAATCTATCTGGAAAGTCGATCTGGACTTAAGGAAAACTTTGCTGTCATCCATAATTTTGAGCGGCGGAACTACAACTCTTCGAGGGTTCGGAGAGCGCATGTTACATGATCTAGAAGCGCTATCTAAAGGAACGTGTAAGATAAAGATAATAGCACCTCCGGAAAGAAAATATACTACGTGGGTCGGAGGTTCTATTTTAACGGGGCTGTCTACCTTTCAAAAGCTTTGGACTAAAAAATCAGACTGGCTGGAGGATAACACCCGTGTGTTTTCCAACCTCATGTAAGAAGCGTGGCTACTAAATTTTATAGAATCTTTTCATTATAAATAGGCATCGACACACTTATATTTTTTTTCTAAAAATTTAACTAAACATGCATTAAACAACTAAGATTGATAACTGAAAAGGGAGCTATGAGGCTTGAAAACGAGAAAGAAAATTTTGAAATGGTAAAAGATAAAACTTGATATGCAGTTTCTGCTGTCCCTGAACCTTTAAAATAGCAATTTTCGGGCGTGATCTTTTTTAAACACAGTAATATCTGTCACCAAAGTCACCTAAACCTGGAACTAAATACTTATTTTCATCTAAACCTCTGTCCAGAGCGCCAGTAACAATTTTGACATCTGGGAAAGCAGCGTGGTATTTTTCAATACCTTCTTGACTACAGATTAAGTTCAAGAAAAAAATCCTCTCCGGCTTCACACCCCTCTTAATCAAGACTTCTGTAGCCATAATGGCACTACCACCGGTGGCTAACATTGGATCTAATAAGAAGACATATCTCTTGGAGATATCCTCTGGTAGTTTTTCGTAGAATAACTTTGGTAAAGCAGTTTCTTCGTCCCTTTGGATTAAAATTTTACCAATACGTACAGATCTACAACAGTCTCTTAAGCCCTGCTCCATGGATTCACCAGCTCTAACGATAGAAACACCGCAGATCTTACCCATGAATGAGACACCTTCGAAGTTTTCATTGGTCTCAGTTTCGACAATCTGTTTTTGCACGGGAAGATGGTTCAAACCTTCTTCAACCAATAATCTGATAATTCTATCGGAGTAGAAAATGAAATCGGGCCTAGTTGTGTTCTTGTTTCTGATGATAGTGTACAAACCTAGCAATTGGTTTGTTTGGGGTAGCAAGTAAACGTTCTTATATGGTTCTGAAGACATTTTTTTTTTTGGATTTCTAAGTGTTTAACAAAGACACTTCGATTGGGAAAGTACCTGAGGTATGCAAGACGCAACAAGGGTGGAACCAGAACGAATAACGGTTTACATTTCTAAGGAAACTAAAACTAGCATCTTTATCAATATATATACCTTTTTGGGGCAACTTTGAAAGAAAACTGAAAAAAAAAACTGAAAAAAAAAAAAAGTCAAAAAGTGAGAAATGTCCGCCGGAAATAACTACAGCCGTCGATTTTAATTTGCGATGAGACAAATCGTATGAAAAAACCCGGTATTCTTACTATTGGGGCCGTCACTCTAAAATGTTTACAAAATAATCCTACGTACGCATTATCAAAGGATAGAAAAGTGATCTCTACCATTAAATCATGGCTGAAGATCTGTCCTCATCACTAGCAAGTGCTTAGAGAGGATGGAACGCACAGCATAGGTGCTATATATCGTGTGAGAGTTAGATAGGCGAACTCTAATACGATAAGTTTGAAGATTCGTCGGATGCGATCACCACCTGAATACGCCTTCCATCCACAAGAGCCCCATGAAACAATTTCCTTACTTTTTCTAAGGATTGGGTCGTAGGGTATGCTAGTTGGACTTTCGCGGTGGCGGATCCTGAAGGCAAATCCCTCACTCTAATTTGAGCTATTTGCACTTGTGAAATGTCTTCCAGAACATTTTTTAAGTTTTCGTTGTTTACACCTAATGTCAAATTAAATAACATCAGCAACTTATTTGAGGCATCTGAATTGGTAGAAATAACAAGCTGACTACCACCTTGCATTTCTCCTCCAAATTGCTGTCGCTGCTTCCTGCCATTGGAAGTACTGAAAACCCGTGAGTAGTCGGAATTATTCGTATTCTTTATCTTTTGGCCCCTCTTATTGCTGAAGGGCTCCCGACCAGCTCTTCCACGAGCATTACTCAAGTCATTGCTGTCGCTAACATTGACTGAATGTCCACTGTTACTATTTTTATTAGTCCTTACTCTATTTTTCTTATTTCCTTGCAAAACATTATTCCGTTTATCGACAGCACCTTGAGCTTCTCTCAAAAGCACACCAATGTCATTGCTACTTACTAACTTCCCATTGACGACGCTAAAGCCTTCTTTTGCATTCTTTACAGGTGCTCTTTTGAAAGTATCGGCTTTTTTGATCTTGTCCATGGGAACCACTCTGTCTATCAAGCGCTTACCCTGTATATTCTTCTTACTGTTTATTCTGTTCCTAGCCATTCTTGTATCCCAGCAAATCTTTCACACCTTCTAAGCTAAATCTCCCCGTATAATGCCATATACTGTCTGGTTGTTTTGATGCCAAACTGGACTCACGCTGGCATATTTTCTTAAAAGCCGTGGGACCTTTTTTTCGCTGTAGGTGGGGCGATCTATTACCCGGTAGCTTTTTCCGATTAATCCTTTATGGCGACAGTAATTAGAGAAGGGGAATAAAAGTTGTTGAAAAAGATATCAGTCGCTGTTTTGCAGTCTTTAAGACATTGATGTAATGTACTTTCATCATAAGCAGTTATTACTGTGGTTTGGTCAGGTAAGATTTCTTTTTCCAGCTTGACGTTTCTTATTCTGGTAGAGTCTCGAACACCTTTTTTTCTTTTTCTTTTGTTTCTTTTTATGGCATTCCAGTCTTCTTCGATTCGAGAGTTTAGCAAAAAGCAAGGAATGGTACCTTAAGCTGTAGTCGGTTCCTGGTGTGGATTGTAAATCTAGATCTTCTTTGGTTACTTTTTATGTCAATAGTTTCTTTTCAGTTTATTTCTTTTCTCTGCACTGTTTGACGAAAAGTAGTTATGTTTTGCTCGAACTTGATGGTTCAAAGAATACTATATAAAGGTAAGTGTGTATTCAGAAATATCACATCTCAAATTGTACTTTTTATGCAGTTTCCACTTACTTCCACCTAAAATTTACTCTATACTTATAAGTAAAAAAAAACCAAGAGAACATTATAATAGATTCTACCATGAAGTACACTTTAGTTTCCGCTTTGATTGTTGCCACAAACATTTTTGTTGCACATGCACAGGTAAACAACTCCTCAGACTCATTGTACGTACACTTTTCCAACGACACAAGTTCAGACATAAACGGAAAATTCAATACTACCAATGAAGTATCCAACAAAAGTGTTTCCCTACCTCTAGGAACTCAGCAGATAGAGACAGCTAGTGCCGCAGTATATGACGTTGGTGGTTGGAACGGCTCCTTGTATCGCTCAAATAGAAGTGTAGTTGGTGCTCATCAACCTATAATAAAGCAGGATGCTGCCATTTCTCAGATTGATGATGGTCAAATCCAAGCTACTGCCACTACACCTGCTACCACACCTGCCACCGCCACTGCTGACATTCCGAGCAACAGCAGTTATATTTCTTCTTTTGAAGGTGCTGGTGGGAAGATTGAACCCAAAAATATGGGTTGTATGGTCGGTCTAGCAGCGCTTCTGTTTTTATGATTTCTCATAAAATTTGTAAAATTATCTACTTTGATCTACAAAAAAAAAGAAAAATGATTAAGAAAAATTTATAAATAATATTATAATTTTATACCTAAAAAAGTGTTCAGTTTATATTTTTACTTTCATATCGTTCAAATATTAATGATTTTTTTAGAACAACAATCAACTATCGTCCATTAATTATGTTGGAACAAGTAGGTTCATCATTATTCGAATAACTAGTCTTTGTTTCAGGATGAAGAATGTTGAAATGACGTTCTATTGGTGGGTGCACTTGGAGTCAAAGATCCATTAATTTAACATCAACTTGGAATGTATATATGTAAATGATATGTGTCGTTACATTGAACTTATAGTAAATTCCCTAGTTTATTATTATGTTGAACATACTTAATATGTCCAATCGGCGTGTGTTTTATATACCTCTCTTATATAGTATAAGAAAAGGTTCTGCTTTTTATTCTCAATTAATACTGTGTATAAGCAATCAATGAGACGTCAACTTGATACTTATATATATTGAACTAAGCCGTGCTTAGATATCAAAAATATATCAAAAATTAGCGGATTTAGCTCAGTTGGGAGAGCGCCAGACTGAAGAAAAAACTTCGGTCAAGTAATCTGGAGGTCCTGTGTTCGATCCACAGAATTCGCAATTATTTTTCAAGAAGCTTATTTTTGACTTGAAAATAAAAACTCTGTGATAAGATGTGCATCATTAGTTTATTTAATGCTTATAGAAACTATCTTCTTCAAATAACTCTTCCCTAGTAAATATACCAGATGGTAAAGTACCACTTGCCACTAACCGAACACCCTTAGAATATAATCGATCTACGTTTTCTGCTTCCATTTTCTGATAGTAATTTTGAAAAGAACCAGTTTCTAATATTCTTGAAAATGTCCTTGGTACCTCTTCTTCCATCGCCGAAAGAAGTGCAGTTTCAAGATGGAAATTTTCCGCTGAGTTAGGTAATATGGAAAAAGAGATATTTGGAAGGGAAAGTTCATTTCCATAACTAGTTTTGCATTCGGACCGTGAACATAATTCTGCCCTGGAATAATTTTGCTCAATAAATTTTTTCTCTCTCGAGATATCATATCTTTGATGTGGCAAATCACTGATTTTTTTGAAAGCTAATGAGCCCACCTTGAAAACATTTTCATGTTCAAAAATGTGTGCTGGTTTTAGTTCAATTTGCTTCATATTAACAGAAAAACTACTTGAATAAGCTAAATCTTCATTTTCTAGCGCACCTTCTACGCCTCTAGAAGATGAGCTTGGATATTTCAAAGAGGAATCCAGGCATGGGTTTTTCAAGGCGCCCAACTTGTTTTCAATATGTTCCAGAGTCTCTACTCTTTTCCTCGGCCTGATAAATGGATCCTCATTTTCCTTCAGGGCTTCCATTGGAGTTGATTGTCGGGATTTGATAGGCGAGATAGACATACCGGAATTCGATGCATCTAATGTCACTTTCGACCGCCTCTTCGCAGGTCTTGCGTTTAAGCAGCTTTCTTTCAGTGGTTGCGGCGTTGATGATTGCATTTTCCTTTTAGTATTGTTTTGAGAAGAACTTACACTCGACGGAGTTCTAACGGTTATTCGCTGAGATGATGCATAATTGGAAGGAGATCTTCCCCTGATAATGAGAGGCGGTGTTTTCATTTCCTGCAAATACACAAATATTCCCTTTGATCCATTTTTTAAAGCCAGTTCATCGTAAGGAATTCCAGGATTTACACCATGGAAGGTATCTGGATCTACAACCGCTCCTAAAATTACATGCAAACTGAAATGCTTGTTCTGTTGGGATGGTTTCTTCACGCTGATTGATGAAGCAAATTGAACCCTTTCATAGCGGGCAACTTTTTGAATAGAATCTTCAGGATATGAAAACAGTAAAGAATTCACTCCGTATTCTTCAAAATTGACCTGATCCCTGTGCAAATAAAATGTAGAATCATATTTTTTCATTTTTGTAATATTTCGGACATTCGATGCTTCCCTTATAATTTGATGTTTTGGTAGAGGAGAGGGCACCAAAGGACATACCGAAGGACAAAATTGCGGACCTTTGTCTCGTTTTGCTGTGTGTTGAACAAGATTAATTTCTGTTTCATCGTCATCGTTCTTAGCTCTTATCTTGATAGCAAAATATTGCACTCTCAATTGACTTTCTAGCGAAGAATCTTGAAGCTGCAGATTAAAGGTGCTCTTCAGAAATGTATCCAAATCACAATTTGTTGTTTCAAACGTAGATACCAAGGTAAAGTAGTTTCTCTTATAACCTACCCATTCATCGTCAATGTGATCGAATCCCCGGTCAATTCTTGGAATAATTCGCAAATCTAATGCATTTCCAGTCTGAGATTCCACGACTGAACAGTAGTCTCTCACCAATTCAAATGGAGGCCCAACCTTGAACTGTAATGTTGATCTAGGAGCAATTTTTAGTTTCCTTTTGTCAAAGTAATTCGAAGTGGTGCCGTCTTCATTCAACTGTGTGAGGATTATGGGCCCATCATCTTCTTGTTCTGTACTCATCTCCTTCTCATATTTAGATGCAAGTTCATCGTCCAAAATTGGATCCGTATTTTCTATCTCATTCATTTCAAGTGCTTTTTTTTATTATTGTTTTCCTCTTTAATGAAAGTTTATTAGACTTTCAATTTTTT
The DNA here is from genome assembly GCF_947243775.1 of Saccharomyces kudriavzevii IFO 1802. Lineage (NCBI taxonomy): Eukaryota > Fungi > Ascomycota > Saccharomycetes > Saccharomycetales > Saccharomycetaceae > Saccharomyces > Saccharomyces kudriavzevii. Next base: position 334,473 of record NC_079279.1, on the reverse strand, counting down.
GCTTAAATAGGTGACACAAAATGGAGGACAATTGTAACGGACGTTAGCTCTTCAACACAAAACACAACTGCTAGACAGTTTTAGCAGAAAGCTGGGCGGTTCACCAGAAAATGTAGCTCGAGATCCTTGAGATCTCGGTTTTTGCCCTTTTGTGTCGTACAGCCTGGGCGAATTTCTGACACTTTGCCGTCTAAGGCGCACTTAACAAAAAACGTCAAATAGCCGCGGAAGTGATAATACCAGGCCAGATAGATACACAGGAACAGCAAAAAAACACCATTATCAGAGACTCTATCATTCTATAATATAATGTTATCTATTACACAACATTTGTTTAATTATTTCACCAGGCAATAGAAAAAATTGTGCCTTTCTTAAAAAAGAAAAAAAGAAAAAAGTGAGAGCAAGATATGACTTATGTTAGCTTCGAGTGCTTAATGGATAGAGCGTAAACATCTAAATACTTTGTAAGTTCATGAATAATGTCATTCATGAACATGATGTGAACGCCTAATGAAATACCAAACCCAAGCCAAGATAAGGCAAATACAATTCTGCTCGGTTCAATTTCCCAAATATTCTGGCATACCTTGTACAGTACCGTCTGACATAAAGGAATTAGCATAGGTGCATTATACATGGGAAAAGCCTGCTTAGTTAAATGACAAACTATTATTCTGCCGACTGTAAATGCTCCCGTGAAGCCGATCGAAAGAATAAAAGCAAGCGTAATAAATTTTGGTTGTATCCAGACCAATAAAGTAATGCTTGCGTAATAGGCAAAAAATGGCAAAAGACCCTTAATAGCGCTCTCTTGTTCAATTTGCGCAATGTTGTTGGCTGAAGAAGTACTGTTTTTATAGTATTTGTCCACATTTCTTTTCGCAGATAATGCATTCATCACTAAACCAAAAACAGCTAGGGAGAAAACAATATCCATAGTGTCCACATCAATGACCTTATCACCAATTGTTATAGTAAACAAGTAGGTGTGCCAGATTACTTGCTTTCCATATATACCAGTCAATATCAACGAAACGCAAACAATCAAGATGCCCTCCACGGGTCCGGAGAACTCACTCAAGTATAAAGTGTGTGTATGGTACTCTTCCCAAGTGCTTAAATAGAAATTTGTCAGCATTGCAAACTGGGATAACATCAAACTATACGAAAACCCCATTCCAGTCTCGGAGGCAAAGATAAAAATAGACAGAGTGGAGTTGATGGCATCAATACTATGATCGAATAATTCTCCCAACGGCCCTGACTGATTAATGCGACGGGCATGCACACCATCACAGCCATCAAACGTTTGATATAGAAAAACACCTAGGGCGTACGAAAAATATGTCCATCGAGGGGTATTTTTGTTTAGATTTGGATCGTAATAGAATACAGTCAACACATTGATAACAATAAAAGCAAAACCTGATAATGTTATAATATTAGGTGCCATCCACGTGGGAAAAATGATACAGAATCTTCGCCAAAATGGCTTGAGGAAGTATTTTGACACCAGTGAACGATCTTCACTCTGATATCTATTGAGAAAGGAAACGAAAATTGTTGAAGGTTAGTAAATTAAGGATTTTGCTCTCCGCAGTTTGAGGCAGCCAATGGACGTCTCACATACTTATATGACTTTAGATTTTCAATATGTGAATCAGGAACAAAATATCCCATTTTCTATGAGTAGTTTATGTCTTCTTCTGCACTTTTGTCTCGTACTGCTCTCGTGTTGTATTTCTTGATCAGAGAATAAATTCTCGACAAATATACATATGCTCCAGCCAATTCGCACACTTTCTCGCGTAGATGTGATGGCTTGTGAAATTTTGTGAAAAGTACGAACACTTATAAGAAGGACAGGACAAAACTCTAGCCTTTCTGTCGCTCGAGGGGATCTTGGAAAGGAAAGTGTCAACGAATATGTAGAGGTTAAAAATTTTGGCGTTCTTCGATAACGAAAGCTAGAAAAAAATTTAACTGCATTACGTGCTGTTCACTAAAAGGGAGAAAGGATATAAGAAGTGGGTGCTAACCTCCATAAAAAGCGTCCTTTCGTGTTTATTGGATTGCAAAATACTACATAGAAAGTGTAAAAAACGTACAATAAAAACTTACATTCAAAAATTAAAACAAACCGATGCATTCCCAAGTAAGAGGCGGGAAAAAGAACCTCGTTTACTTGCAAGTTACCAACATCTTAGAGACCACGCCTAGCAACTGATCATTCTCGCATGCAGCTGCCACACGCTCTTTATCATTTAACTGCTTGTTTACCTGATTCTCACTGTCATGAGTACCCTTCTTCAGCAAAATTGTTATTCTAAATCTTGGAGGAAGAGATCTTTCCAGCCTAACTCGTATCCCCAGACCAATCAAGGTTGCTAGAGAGCAATGTGTTATTGTTGGTGTTATTCTGATCACAACTTCGGCCATTTCATCCTGGTTACCTGAATCATGAACGTCAATGTCTTCCAGATTTACAACAGAGAGTTGCCCAAGACTCAGCGGGTGTTCAGGGTCTGAAATATGCGCAATCAAATCGTATATTTCTTGAGCATCAATAAGTTCAGACTCTTCTTCATTTTTTTGGCTTGTTACGGATTCTGCTTCACTTTCTTCTGGCAAACTATCTTCATCGGAAGTTAATTCTGGTGGAGTTCGAATAGAAAGAAGCTTATCCAATAACTCTATATCCTGTAACACTTGGGACTTTAATGAATGATCTATCTTTAACAAAAGCCTCCTCCTCTTGACCGTAGTCTCATTGCTGAAACCTCCTAGCAAGAGGTCCTTGGCACTATCTTCTTTTCTGGTGGGAAGTTGGTTCTCCTCCAGTATGTCAGGATTCTCGTTCAGAAATTCAGACATAGTAATATCGGGGCTAAAAGGAAATTTTGTAGAGCTGATGACCCAATAGCCGTGTTTCACGTCTTTCGGAGTCTTGAAATATTTCCTTTGTTCTTTTGTCATCTCTGGAGATTAATTAACAGGTTAAGCATTATCCGTGTTTAAAATCTACACACCCAAACACTACGAGCAAATGAAAAAAATTAGTGCAATAGTACCTTCCAATAGACTGTGCATACAGACCCATTTTCTCGATTGCATATTCTATACAAAATAGTGGATTATATAGAATCATTTCTCAAATACAAAACGTACAAATTTCTCGTTATTCTTCGCTTACTAAATCATCCACCTTTTCTACCGTCATCTTGTTCTAATTGCTCCCAACTTCTTTCTACTATTCTTTGAATCAATGTAATGGATTGGTTACTACCCTCATGTAAAACTTTGATATCTTCTACATTATATGGCGGTTGCACCTTAACATCATCAAGAATAACGATGTCTTTCCCAACCCACTTAGTGTCACCTATAGTTTTGAAGACTTGATCAAAAATAAACTGGCCTTCCATACTCACACCCTTGCCTCTCAAAAGGTCTTTCTTTTTAGATGCTATTACAACTTCCTTTAGAGAATTCTCAATTCTTTCAACGTTCACGTATGATGGCTTGATTTGTTGCTTCTTGAATGAATTAAATGAAGGCTTGTCACCGATTACCTCCAAATGCTTAATGAATGTACACTTGATCACCTTGAAGTTTTGTGGAGATTGGTTTTTTTTTGTTGTTTGGACAGTAAGGGTGTTGTTTGATGAATTGAAAGAATACAATCTTCCCTCAGTAACTACGTCCAACACATTCGTGACTTTTATTCTGAATCCGAGCGTGTGCTCTAGACTGACACTCATGAACGAAAAAAACAAAAATAATTTCTTGTAGTAACAAGCTTAGAGATGGGCTGTATTCGTAAGCCTGATTCAATGTGTCCCTTGCCTTTCACATCAATATCCACCATTGTACTTATGACAAATTTCCAAGTGTTCTCTTGGTTCCGCTAATGTCATTCGCGCGAAAAACTACGGAAGTTTGCAAAGTTACCGATTCTGTTGTACCTCGATGGATTTCATCATCTTCGAAAAAGAACAAGCGGAAGTGACTTGGTGATTCCCTATATTACATTTCACATTATATACAATACATTCATATCAATTACTTAGCCTAGGATCTCCCGAGCTTCTTGCAATGCTTCTGCTGGAAATCCAGCCAGTTCTGCAACTCTAATGGCATCTGATTTCATGCAGATGCCCGGCTTTAACTTATGGTTGTAACAGAAATCGTTGCCACCTAAATCCGTGATTCCACTTTGGTAGAATTTGATCTTTTCACGCAAGCCTGTCGCACATTTGCTGTCAATAATCTGTTTCAATTCTTGACCAAAATGTGTAGCGAAGAGCGTTCTGCATTGATTATTCTCTAATAAATACTTTAGAGTTGCATATGCAATGCTGATACCTTCTTTGCCACTGGTTCCCCGTCCGATCTCATCAAGTATGGCCAAAGATCGCCTGGTAGCGCCTTGGAGGATAAACGATGTCTCTATCATTTCCACCATGAATGTACTCATCTCATTGTATAGATCGTCAGCAGAACCAACTCTGCTGAAAAGCTTATCCACAATACCAATATGTGCCTTACTGCAGGGGACAAAACATCCAACTTGTGCCAAAATTACAATAATTGCGTTTTGCCTTAGAAAGGTAGATTTACCGCCCATGTTTGGTCCAGTAATTACCCATAAATTATCCTTTGCCAGTTCACAATCGTTGGCCGTAAATGCTTCTAAAGAACGTGCTGAAAGACCTTCTTCGACCATCAGGTGTCTTCCATTCATCACTTCTAGCTTATCGCTCTCATCCACTTTAGGACAGACTAAATTCTTCTCGTTAGCTAAAACAGCGAAAGATGACAATGCATCAAGATAGCCCAACGTAGTTGCAACTTGTCTAACTTCGTTGCTCCTATCAATGAATCTTTTTTTGAATTGATCGATAATGTTGGCCTCTTCATTTCTGATCTTAAGAGCCAATAATTCTAATTCCAGGCCCAAGTCCGTCCAAAACTTGTGGCTTAACCATCGTGTTTGATTAGATTTCTGTAAAATATGAAAGTAGCTTCCATAAAATTCGGTTTTTTTGGTGATAAATTCATCGATCCTCTTCAAATTGGTGGGTGTTCCTGTCACATGCAGTGCATACTCGCCATTCTGCCTCTCCTTTAAAGCAAACGACTTAGCACTTAAATTTTCAACAAACAAATCATTCAATGAAACGTTAAGCTCTTTTTTTTTCCGCCAAACGTCTTGATAAGCATTATGCAATTTCATAAGTTTGCCATTGAACGAAGGGTTAACGACAAAGTCTGTCAGTTCAAAGACTTCATCTTTATTATCTGTTTTTTTCCCCTTTATATCTACCTCAAGCATTGTATTTACATCCACATTTTGTTTAATGTCTTGCGACTTCACTAGCATGTCCTCATTTAAAAACTTCAGAATATCATCAATTAAGTTACTTTCAAAATTCAAAGATTCAGTCAGTTGCGTTATTTGATTCTTCAATGTAGCTTTCATGAATGAAGTGTTTTTTAGTAAATATTCTCGTATTTCTCTTGATACCTGTAGTGAATGTGCCATTTGAATTAGCTCTAATGCCTCACCTCTTCCGAAACTGAATTTTTGCAATATGCGAGATAGATCATTCACCTTCTTCAACATTATCCGTAATGCCTCAGTGATATCAAAATTATCCTTGAAAAATCCTACAATCCTCTGTCGTTTTTTTATTTCTTTCAAATCAAGTGAAGGTCCACTCAACCATTGGGATAGAAGTCTCGTTCCAGAAGGCGTTACTGTCCTCCTAATAGAGGACAACAAAGATCCTTTTTTGTTGTTGTCCCTCACAGTAGAATGCAGTTCAAGAGCACTGCTAGTCCTTGAGTCAATTTGCATAATAGCTGTTGCTAACTGTCTCTGAGGAATCTGAAAATTAATAGAAAAATCAGGCAGATGATCGCTTACGTAAATTAGCGTATTCCTCAAGGCCGCTAACTCCTTTTGAGTAAAAGTTTGAAATTGAATCCTGAGTTGCCTGTCTGTTGCTTCTTTTTCACCTAAATTGAACAGCCCATAAAATGATTCAATAGTACGATGCTGGCTGGGCATCTTCTGATATTTGATAAAAAATTTTTTTAGCTCAACAAGTTCTGGATACCAGGTCCCCGACTCAATGTGGAACTCTAGCAATCTTTCATCTAGTAGAATCTCCTTAGGCTGAATTCTTGTTATGGCGGAAACCAAATCCTTAAGGTACACCTGTTGAACAAATATTTCACCGGTGCTTACGTCACACCAGCATATGCCGACCTTTAAACTAGCATCTGCCACCTGACCCATGCAGTTATCAGGAAATTCGATGTTCAGTAGATACGTATTTTCTCTTAAATTTTCGAACGCTTCATCAATAAAAGTGCCAGGTGTAACTATCCTAGTCACTCTCCTGTAAAATTTGTTAACTTCATTATCTGCAACATCCTTCCTTTTGAATTGCTCGGCAATAGTTACGCTATAGCCACAATTGTTTACAAGCATTTTTAAGTGTCGACTTAGCTGATGTACAGGAAATCCAGCAAACGGGACTTTACCATAACTGTAAGCTCGATTTGTTAGCGATATATTTAATTCAGGAGCATACTTAACTGCTTGCTCAAAGTAAAGTTCATAAAACGATCCCATCTGCGTTAATACCACATGATCTTTATACAAATCCATTAAGTCACGCACATATTGCAATGATGGAGGTAAAGTGGCCTTTAAAGGTTTGGTTGATGATGCCTTACCATTCCGCTGTGCTATAGGACAGCTATCTGCGTCAATTGAATATGAATTATCAGTTTTTTCATTATTTGATTCACTAGTTTTATTAAAAGTGATTCTGAGTTTTGAAATTTTTGGTTGAGCGGTATCACTACTAGAATATCGTATCGAGACTCTAGAGACAGGCAGAAATACTTTCGGTACTCTGAAAAAATGCTTCATCGGCGGCCTTTACCCCTACTACCTTATTTATTCTACGCCTTTTATGTCATTCTTTATTCGCATTGAAATCATCGCCCATATTAATAAAAACCATCGTGAAATCTTTATTCTCCCAAAGCGATATATCGCAAATTTTTCAGAAATAGGATAAACAAAATTACTAACCATTGGGTGGTGGTTAAGATTACTTATCAAATCTATACAGTGTGCACTATTTATTTTTTGTTTAGTTGAAAAGCAAGTAGGCATTTATTTAAGAAGTTTCAGTGTACCCTCATCAGTTTAGGAAGCCTTTACAATTACTGGCCCCGCATAAACAAGGTAACCTTTCCTCGTCATCTTGTTCTCTTTCAAACTTATAGTCATAAGTTAGTTCTTCGTTCGCCCCAATATCTCGTAATGCATAGATAACAATTCTCCTTCTCCCACCAACTTTTATAATTTTTGCCGTACAATTTGGATCACAACAATGGTTGATAAATCTGGCAATACCACCTTTCTTAGTGGCATCAATCACCGTGCTCTCGTCAACCCTAAAAAGATAACTTGAACCAATACCGTTCATTAAATACCTCCTCTCTCTCATCTCGGCTACCGGTTGCCTGATTCTTTCACCAACATACTCAATAATCATTTCCTTGGCTGCGATAGAATCTAAGGCATATAAACCCCAATTATGAATCGCAGAACGAGCGAACATAACTGGCTTTTTTCTTTTATTTAGTTGATTCAATGACAGCAGCTCAGATTCTGTACCAATTGCGGCTTTTTGCGCCTCTATGTTTTGTTGGAACCTTCTATTCGATGCCCTATTATCTCTTGAGGATGAAACTTCTTGAGGAACTGGATCCGAAGGTTCTTTATTAGAGGACTCTTCTCTTAGGGAAAGTTCAGGAGTGTATTCATTCTTTTCGTTATGGATGTTCACAGTATTTAATGGTTGATGAATTTTTCGACGATGAGGTAAATAATTAACTTTTAATTTATCAGCAATTTTCCTGAACCCTTCGGCCTTGAAGGAGTTAGTTGGTTGTAGTTCATTATCAAACGAAGTTCCGTTAAGTTCGATTTGCCAATTCGAAGCCCGTTTTTCTTCGAGTAATTGTCGACGAGATTTCCAGGTTTTGTACTCCAGAACTGCGCCAGTTTCAGAGATAGCATTAGGAGTATTTGCGCCCAGCAATTGCTTCAAAATGAGCATATCTTCTTCATCTTTAATGGCGTTTTGTAAGTCCAAAGGCGACAAAGCTTGACTATATTTCAAATCGTATTCCTCAGGCGGATATACAGGTTCGGGAATTTCAGTAGCGGTGGGTTTATACATTGAAGGAATATCCAATATAAAATCCGATCCATTTTGATCGGATAACAATGATTTGACACCTTGAAGGTGATCAGACTCTGGCGTTGTTGGCTCAGATTCACTCTTAAACTTCTTATCTGCAACTTCCTCTTCCTCTTCTTCAGAGAATGATGAAGATGATGTCATATTTTCGTCTTCTTCTTCATGTTCCTTTGATAAGTTAGAAATGCCGTTATCATTGAATGGAGTAGCTTCCTTAGAATCAGTTTCTTCATTTAACAAATGTGCCATTGGTTTGATGCCCTTAGATAACTTTTTCCTTTTTAAAGAAGTATGGCCCATTGTAAGTGAACTACGTCTTTTCAAACTTCTTTTATTGGATTTTGCATAGCTGCCATACAAGCCAAACAAGTCGAAGTCCTTTTGAGTTTCCTCTTTGCGTTTCAACTCATTTTCAGCAATTTTTGAGGCGATCTCTTGCTTTTTCTCCCTTTCTCTTAATTCTCTTTTGGCTAATAATTCAGGGAAATTTGCATGGTCCAACGTATCAAATACTGTGGGTCCTACCAACCTTTTCTTAATATCAACATGTAAGGCCTTCTCTAAATCTTTCAATATTTGTTTAGCTGTAGCTTCAATGAACTCTTCCTTGGACTTGTATTTCACAGGTGCGTGGGCGGATATTGATGATGAGTCGGGTTTATTGAATCTAGTTCTGTTTTGGAACCTGGGAAGAATTAAATGAAATTTTATCTGAATAGGTATTCTTCTGCTGCGGGACGCTATTGTCAACTTTCCCGACTCTGCATTCGAACAAGTTTGCGCATGCGCAATGTCATTGAAAACAATATATATACCGGTAGGATGGTCAATGAACCTTGCGCATCTGTAACCTCTTAATTTGTATTTGAAGTCCTCAATACAAAATCTATGCTTGGCAATAAATATCTTAGAGACATGTAAAACAGGTCTATTATTAACTACACCCAAAAGATCATATGGAATTTTCTTTTCGTGTCCTGGCGAATGCGATAATGTGTCCATTTTAGGTTCTTTGGGCAAATTAATATCTTTACTTTGTGCCTCCTTTACTTTTTCCTTCTCCGCCTCTTTTTCTTTGGCCTTCTTCAAACTCTCTTGCAGTATTTGTAAATTTTTGGCATTCATTTCAACAAATTTGGAGATAATATTACTTAAAATGGAATTCTTGTTCAGAATAACTTCAAACCTAAAGCCCATGATAAAGCAGCCTGAAGATTCGTGCTTCCTCACAGCATTGAAGGCTGATTTTGCTGCATCATTAATTTTTCCATCGGAACCGGTATACTTTATAAGATAAACATGCAAAGGTAAAGCACTATTAGGGTCATTAAATGCTTCAAAATGAGAAATTTCACCGTACTTTTTGAAATAGTTTTTTATTGATACATCTTGAATACCAGTAGTTGTTGAATCCTGTGCTGGATAAACAACTATTTCACATGGGGGGGGAGGCCCCAAAGAATACCTGTCATAAGATATGCGAGGCAGTAAAACCAATGATTTTCTGCATTTTCTGTGACTTGCCATTTTTCCATTGAGTATAGTTCCGTTTTCACGACGTGGATCGGACGCTTTAATTTCCGGATGCCTGTGCTTTACTTTGAATTTGAATTGCCCATCTTGTAGCTCTTTAACTACGTAATAACCGGTTTCGGAAAACTCTTTGTCTGTAGTCTTCCAAGAAACCATTTTATCCTTATTGGAGAACTCGCCTTTTATGGGGTCAAAGTAGTGAAATTTGGACCTCGAGGTCACTGTATTGTATTTCAGAACTGAAGGCGGTCTTTGTTGAAGGAGTAAGGCTGATTGAGCGAGAAGAGGTTTTTGCGCAGAGGCAGATGTAGATGCAGATGGGGTATGAGCGCCGGTACTTGAATAGCGTGATTGAGACAAACCCTTTTGATTACTAACGTCTGGTTTATTATTTGAATATGCATCACTGTGGCTATTATTTGTACCATAATATGAATGCCGCGAATTGCCATTGTTCAAACTATGTGGGCGATCGTCACTATAACGTCGCCTCGGACTTTCATTATGGTTATGATGTCGGCGTTGATTGTATTGATTAGGATACTGTTGGTATGGATGGTCAGTTGATTGCTGGTATTGGCCAGAACGCGAATACTGAGATTGTTCTTGAGGATGTCTGTATGAACCTGAGGATGGGTGTGTTCTTCTATAGTAACCTGACATTATCTAAACTTATGCACCTCTTGCTGATAACTAACAACAAGGGGAATTTTTGGGAGTAGCTGCTCTTTTGAAAGTTGAGGGTGCTAATAGAAAAACGATGAGGAGAAGCCTTTGAGAGAGCAATAGCGTATAGAAGCGGCACGAAGCAAATTATGACAAATGGATGCAAGCGGCTATAAAAGACTATTAATCGCGAGTGTTGAAGGTATGAAAGTTTTCGTGTAAGCTTCTCACCTTTCTCTTTGGCAAGCAGCTAACTTTTTGTGAAAGCTGTGTATTTCTTCATTCCTTACCGTTGTTTACGTTAACTGAGAAACCGGTGATTGAAAAAAAATCTCACAATACTGAAATGGTAAAAAAGAGCACAATGCTGGTAAAAAAAGGCTAAAAATAATATCTTTAAGAAGCTCATGTCTATGCAACAAGTTCAACACTGTGTTACTGAGGTATTACGACTAGATCCGCAGGAAAAACCAGATTGGTCGAGTGGATATTTAAAGAAGTTGACTAATGCGACGTCAATTTTATACAATACCTCACTAAACAAAGTGATGCTGAAACAAGATGAAGAAGTAGCCAGATGCCATATATGTGCATACATAGCATCGCAGAAGATGAACGAGAAGTACATGCCTGATCTTTGTTATTATATGGATAGTATCCCTTTAGAACCGAAAAAGGCCAAACACTTGATGAATCTTTTTAGACAAAGTTTATCTAATTCTTCGCCTATGAAGCAATTTGCTTGGACACCGAGTCCCAAAAAGAGTAGGCGTAGCCCTGTAAAGAACGGGGACAGGTTTACTTCTTCTGATCCTGGGGATTTGAGGAAACAGCTGTTTGGTACACCAACCAAAGTTAGTCAGAATGACAAGAATGATCAAATGACAATACCAGAGCTACCGCCAATGCAAACTGAAGAATCACCTTCTATCACAAGAAGAAAATTAGCATTCGAGGAGGAGGAAGAGGAGGAGGAGGAGGAGGAGGAAGAGACTCTAGGCAACGAAAGTTCTTCTCTGAAAAATACTGATAAAAAGGCCGTTATTGAAGATAATGATGTGGATACAGATGATTATGAAAACCATGGCAGCGACTTTGTGAGCGAGGAAGAGACGTCAGATGCTCAGGAAAGCAAGAGGAGGAAGACAAAAGTAAGTAAAAAAGTCAGAAAACCTCAATCAGAATTTAAAGCAGCCAAAGCTCTAAGGAAAAAAGGTAGAGTACCAAATTCGTTGTTAACGAAAAAATATTGTAAAATGTCCACAGAAGAAATAATACGACTATGCAACGATTTTGAGCTTCCCAGAGGAGTAGCATATCAAATTGTGGAAGAGTATAATATAAACGCATCGAGGCTGGTTTGCCCATGGCAATTGGTATGTGGCTTAGTATTGAATTGCACATTTATTGTGTTCAATGAAAGAAGACACAAGGATCCGCGTATTGACCATTTTATAATTAGTAAGATGTGCGGTTTGATGTCGACACCGAGAGTGGATGATGTGATTGAGTGTGTTAAGCTGGTGAAAGAATTAATCATTGGTGAAAAATGGTTTAGAGATCTGCAAATCAAGTATGATGATTTTGACGGTATCAAGTACAATGAAATCATTTTTAGAAAACTGGGATCGATGCTACAAACCACGAATATATTGGTTACCGACGATCAGTACAACATTTGGAAGAGAAGAATCGAATTAGATCTGGCATTAATAGAACCCTTATAAAGTATGTATACTGTATACATATAAAACATAAACTTCCTCTAAATCATGCCGTTAGCCCTATAACTAGCTAAGGTCTGTTCCATCTTTGCGCTAATAATTGGATCTGCTCTCAAACGTTTTTGTATTTTTGCAGCTTCAGCAAATGTGGTTGCTTGCAGTTTTTCGTCCATGGTTCTTGCTAAAGTTGCCGAATCCTGAAATAACTCGATGGCATCATCAATTTTTTCCATCTGCAATTTTAACTGCGCTAAGCCGATCTTGGCTTGTTCGGATCTTGGATCCAAATCACAAGCTTCTGTCAATAGCTCGATGGCCATATTAAACTTTTCTTCATCTAATTGAGTCGGGTCTTGGGTAGATTGCCTAGCTAAGATAGTAGCCTTACCAATCAAAGGTCCGATTCCTACATGTATTTTTCTTTGTACTTCTTGTAACCGTTTGGCGATATCATATTGTTTGATCGCGGTGTTGTAATCGCCTTTATCAGTTAAGATCTCAGCGAAAAAAGTGGGTACTTCGGGCAAGGTAGGGAACTTCAATTTTGTCTCATTGAAAAGTTTCTCAGATTCACTAAACTTGCCCTGTTTGTACAGCAGACAGGCTAATTGAATGTAAGGGTAAATGTTTCCAGGGTTCAAGCTTTGAGCCTTTTGAAAATCCATTTTGGCATTGACGTAATCTTGCAGGATGAAATACATTTGCCCACGGTGGTAATAAGTGGGTGAATACTCAGGATCCAAATCGATGGCTTTCTGGAAAAAGCTGAAGAATTCTTGAGAGTTCTCTTTGTCGGCTAAAGTCAACGCCATGAATATGTACGAATTTGGCGTCGGGTGCAAGTTAATAGATTCTTGTAAAAGAGCTTGAGCATCTAGCAGGTCATTTTTCAAAAATTGGAAAATACCTTTGTAGCAGAAGGCCAGTGCTGCATTTCCTCTTATGGCGCCGTCTACTCTACTAGCAGAAAGCAAGGAATGATATGCATCAGTGGCCTTGGTGAAAAGAGCGTTTGCTATTAAATAACCTTCACTGGTGGCGGAGTATAATCTTTGCAAGGCCTCCAACAACATGTCATGAGCAGTGTCAGGTGGTGAGATAGAGCTCACACGAGAAATTTCCAAATCAGGGTCAAAGATCCCAAAGAACGAGGCTAGAGACGTGTTTGACGGCAATATTTCCGAGCCCCTGTCGCCGCTGTTCTTGGAAAGATTTGCATTCAACACCTTCATTGCTTGTTTGTTTAAGTTTCTTTCCAGCATGGGCTCAATGGAGGCGCCATCAAAATCCCCATTCAGTGACAGAACAGAAAGATCAAACATAGCATCGGTGAAGTTGCCCAGCGACTCGTTGGCAGATGCACGCCTTAGCAGCGCTTTGGAATGATCGGGCTTTATTTCGAGTGCCTTTGTCGTGTACTCCACGACCTTATTCAGGTCGCCCGTGGAGATGTAGCAGGCAGACATGTTGGAATAGAAAACTGGGTCGTTTGGGTCCAGTTCGATCGCATGTTGGTAGTACTTAATGGCGTCATCAAAGTTCTTGGAGGTGAAGAAATGGTTACCTTTGTCCTTCAACTGCACAGCATATTCCTGCCTCTGAGAAAGCGGCAGGCCTCTCAATTGTGCCATATCAGGCTCGCCATCGGACAGGAGGGGGTATTCAAAGCTTTCCGCCAGCTTGGGCTTATTCTTTCTTTTCCGTTTGTTCTTCTTCCTCTTCCTACTCCCACTCGTGATGCTGCCGTCGTCCTTCAAGCTCACCTCGTCTTCGTTCTGGCTGGTGAAGGTCTCCCCCGGGCGTCGCCGGTTCTTCGTGCCTTTCAATTGCTGCTGCTCCCGTTGCTTGAGCTGTTTGTAGTAGGCATAAGCACCCACGGCAGCGGTCCCCGCAGAGACCGTTGCAAGGATGGCCACCTTGTTCTTAGCGATGAACTTCAAGAGCGAGTTTTCGGCCATGACTGCTTCTTGCTTCTTACGTTCGGTATGTACAGGTATGTAGAGATATATACAAAAGTTCCTTATTTCCGCTTTGCAACTTTATCCAGCCTGCTTCTTCATATGCCATTGCGAGTTACTTTTTCACGCTGCACTGGAATGAACTATGACAGTTTGGCGAGATAATTCGTCGCGAAGTGTTCATGTCTACAGAAAAGAGATCTAAGTGAAGGGAGCGCAAAAGAGATTGCTCATTCCCATTGCTGTCTGTTCTTCCTCCTGGCTGTCAGCCACTGTTTCTTGCACTCGCGATACGCGTCAAAGTATTCTTGGCACTTGGACCGGTCGTAATCGTTGCGCTCCAGGCACTGGAAGCTAAGCTTGGAGGACTCCTCGCACGGGTCGTAGTACTGGCTGTCTGCCTTCAGCGCGAATTTGTACTTGTTGATGGGATTTTCGGGATCGTCTGGATAGTACTGAAATGACGATGGGTCGTTGTTCTTTGGCACATAGTTGACTTTGGTCCTATCAGTGATGGGTCCTCTGGGTGCTGGTTCTGCTAAGGGTGGAGATGGTTCCAAGTTGATGCTGCTGCTACCATTGTCGGTCTCAGCGTTAGTAGCACCGCTAGTATCGTTAGCCATGTTGATGCTGTAGAGGTTGGTAAAGACTGTGGTGGTTTGCCGCCATTGGAGTTGGAGTCCTCCTAGTCTTTCTAATAGGGTCGCGACAAAAGTCACTCTCCACGGCCCACAAAGAGAATGAGAAAATTGATAGAACTTGCCATTGGGATCAGCAGGAACCTTGAGCTTCTACATGTGAGTTCAGGTGAGATACGCTAGTAAACTGGTGTATAGATTTGACATTCTTTTTAGAAGGACACTCGGTATATGGCTCGACTGTAGACCGCATTTTTCGTTTGGCTCGCTGTCCCGTTTATATTCGTGTGCTGTGAATTTTTTCTTATAGTGTCGATTCCTGTGGACACAGTTTCCGTGTAGCTGTTTGAGTCCCTTCCTGGATGTCTATCAATACTGCCCCCTCATCACCCCCTGATCAAACGTCCTCCAGTGCTCCAGCTGACGCTGCTTCGCACGACCACGCCAAGTTCAACAATCCCATCAGGCTGCCGATATCCATCTCTCTCACCATTAACGATGCGCCTAACAATAGCAGCACTAATAATGGCGGTGTTAGTGGTTTGGGCATTTTACCATCGCGTACGGCTACTTCATTGGCCATGATGAACAATGCTGTTGCCGCTACCGCTACTACTGCTGTCGCTGTGGAGGCAAACGCAGCTCCCGCTGTGAACACTACAAAGAGCATCCGTCATTTCATATATCCTCCCAATCAAGTGAACCAGGCGGACTTCTCTCTGGACATACATCTCCCACCAAATACCTCACTACCCGAGCGGATAGACCAATTCACTTTGAGACGCAGAATGGACAAGCACGGGCTTTTTAGCATCAGACTGACACCCTTTATAGACACTTCTTCCTCTTCTGTAGCCAACCAAGGTCTATTCTTTGACCCTATCATAAGAACTGCGGGCGCAGGCTCACAAATAATCATCGGAAGGTACACGGAGAGAGTAAGGGAGGCCATTTCCAAGATTCCGGATCAGTATCATCCCGTAGTGTTCAAATCAAAAGTGATATCCAGGACCCATGGGTGCTTCAAAGTCGACGACCAGGGCAATTGGTTGCTAAAAGACGTCAAATCTTCCAGTGGAACATTCCTGAACCATCAGCGCTTGTCGTCAGCGTCTACCATTTCGAATGACCACCTTCTGCACGATGGCGATATCATACAATTGGGCATGGACTTTCGCGGCGGTACAGAAGAGATATATCGGTGCGTAAAGATGAAAATTGAACTGAACAAGTCCTGGAAATTGAAGGCTAATGCATTTAATAAAGAGGCATTGAACCGAATAAAAAACTTACAGAAATTAACTACGGGTCTAGAACAAGAAGATTGCTCCATTTGCCTAAACAAAATAAAGCCCTGCCAAGCCATTTTCATATCACCATGTGCCCATAGTTGGCATTTCCATTGTGTGAGAAGACTAGTTATTATGAGTTATCCTCAATTCATGTGTCCAAATTGCAGATCAAACTGTGATTTAGAAACCACTTTAGAATCGGAATCGGAATCGGATTCGGAATCGGAAAACGAGAACGAGGATGAACCAGACATCGAGATGGATGTAGATATGGAAATAAATAACAATTTGGGCGTTCGCTTAGTAGATTAATCACATGAAATTTTGTGCTATATATATGAATATAAGTATACTATAATATATAACATAGATTTACCTTTTCGAAAATGCGGGGGGGAGGCCAATATAAAAAATATAAACCAATAATTCATTCATTCATTCACCTACAGTAACTAGTTGGAAATAGACCTTTCAGCCCATCGCACTCGCCATACGTCCATCCGCTACCGTCATCACCTCTGATAACGGTTATCTCGTCCCCCACATCAATTGACATCTCATCATCCCCTTGCGCTTCATAGGCATACACGGCTTCCATTGTCCTAACGGGCAACGTGCTCCTTCTTGGTGGTGGCACTACTGGCGCGGGGCCCTTGCCATTTGCTGTGGCCGAAGCAGCACTAGATACGCGAATGTACGTGGTGGGTACAAGCCCTGTTTCGCCAGTATTGCCGTTGTTTATCTTGGTCCATCCAGAACCCGTATCGCGTGCAACCAATGAAATTTTGTCGCCTGGCGTAATATCAATTTCATCATCATCCTGCTTCACATATGCGTACAGTACTTTGTTGCCGCTGTCGTCATTGGAAGTTTGCGTGGTTTTTGTTGTGACACTCGTGCCGCTAGTTTGGACAGAAGTATTATCTCCATCTTCGCGAGTATCGTTGGGTGCAGCGCCTAGCCTGGTTCTCCTTGATGTATTGAAAAGGCTTGTTATATGCAGGGGTCCTCCGCTGCCACTATCAGTACTCCCGCTGCTTGTAGGTCTCGAATCAACGTTCAAGATATTGTGCTTTAACTTACTGAATATCCCAGATTTCTTTTTCGTTTTGGAAAGATCAATATCATCCGTGGACAAATCGTATTCTTCAGGAACGTTATTCTGAATACTTTCGATTTGAACTTCGGCTTGTAATTTCAAAGTCTCGTGAGAAGTAAAGGGTGAAACAATATTTAAATAATCTTTCAACGTATCATAAAATTTAGTGGCGCTGACATTATCTTCGTTAGTTTTCATTTCGTGTTTTATTTTATTCAAAGTGGATAGTCTAGACAACTCGTTTTGAGTTTTGTCTTGCAATGAATTGTAATCATTTTCGGCTTTAGCCAACTTGATTCTCAAGTCTTCGACTTCTAGTGGGGATGGAACTGCAAACTTTTCATCATCGTGCCATACAGGCGATGGTTTATACGTGAAGTCTTGTGGTTCCTTCCAGTTCTGTAAATTGTGTTTGATAAAGATGGCCGTATTCAAAGAGGGTTTGTTCTGCATGACCACAGAATCCGCAGTCTGCAATCTCTTGCTGACTCTTGTACCTAAATCTTTTTCGACAGAAGCCGCTTTCAGCCACAGATCATTTAAGAAAAGAGTCTTTGCCTCACTCACGTCTTGCAAAAGATCTAGCACTTCAGGAACATCTTGGAAGTAGTATTTATCCTTAGTTCTATTTGCCTGGTTAATCTTGATCAAATATTCGTTTTTGCACTTATTCATTTCCACCTCCTTTTCATTTAATTTTTTCTTATTTCTATCATTAGATGCCTTGGTGTGTCTATTTCTAGCCATTTCCATAGTAGAACAGGCTTCATCATAGTCCTTCTTAGCCTTTTCTAATTCATGGTAGATATTATCCTTTTTATTAACCATGTCATTATTGAATCCAGTTATCTTGCTTAAGGTCATATCGAGCTTTGTAAATAGCCCACTCAATTGATTTGCGATATGATTTTCAAAATCCGATGACAACTGATTATGATCCCTAGAAATCATATCGGTTTGAGTTAAGATCTCATTCCATGCGACGACACCTGCAGCTTCAACGGACCCTGGCGTAGTAGTAGGTGTGTCACCCACAGAGATGGGAACCGATGTTGAGGATTTCTTGTTGAAGTACTCAGCCGATAAGCGAGCTAGTCTCTCACTGTACTCCTTTTCTAATTTAGCCCTTTCTCGATAGAATTGTTCAATGTCCTTCAGCCATTTCAGATTATTTTGAACCCATTTATGGGTTTCCTTGAATGAGTCTTTAATTTCATTACCAATCGATAAGTTTGCGCTCATTTTTTATTGCATGTAATTTAATAATTGGTCTTTGAGGGACAGCCTTTTACTCATGCAAAATTGATCAATCTACTGCCTCCTTCAGGACTGTTTGCTTTGAACTTTAATATGTTCTTTTGTTTGCAGAAGCACATGGCTTTCAAAACTTTTATTTTTCTTTTAGTCCCCGCGAAAGGTTATGTAGATCACAAGATATTGCATGGCTTATTATGTATATGAAAAGGAGGAAATAACTAGTTCGGATTATCGATTACTAAAGTTGCCGTTTAGACAACTATCTCTGATTCTATAGAAGAATAGCGTTCGAAAAATTCCCTGAATAACTTGATTTGATATTCCAAGTCGGCAGAACCAGCAGTTTCTCTGATTGAATGCATACTTAATAGTGGATTACCCAAATCCAAAGTTCTGATACCTGTCTTCGATGCTAAGATGGGTCCAATAGTGGAACCGCATGGGGAATCGTTGGCCACGACAAATAATTGCAGAGGTACTTTAGCAGCGTCTGCTAGCCTTTTCACCAAGACCAGACCTGGCGAATTGGTCATGTAACGTTGATTTGCATTGATTTTGATTACGGGACCGCTGCCCAATAAAGGCTTATGCTGACTTTCATATTTGTTCGCGTAGTTTGGATGAACTGCGTGAGCAACATCGGAAGATAGAAAAAATGATTTGGAAGAGGTTTCCAAGATTGATGAGTTGGATAACGGCTTAATTTTATCTGAATCGTCACCTCTCAAAATGGATAATCTTTCTAGAATGTTAGGCAAGAAGTTAGAGTCAGCACCTTGTGCGGAGGACGAGCCTATCTCTTCATGATCAAAGCATGCCATCAACCTAATACCTGCTTCCTGATCAATTTCCGTGTCAGCTGCTAATGTCAAACCGTGCATTGACGTGAAACAGGACGTTAAGTTATCCAATCTTCCGGAGAAAACAAACTCATTCTTGAAGCCACCGAGAGTGGACGCGTTATGATCGTAGAGAATCAATTCGAAATCTTCGATGTCTTCAATCGCATCGATAGCTAGTTCCTCGGCGACTAACTCCAAAAGTTCTTCGTGATGTCTCTCCACTATTGTTTTGATAGAGGTAAAGCCACTTTTATCAGCGTCCTTTTCAGTGCTGGTTTCGGCACTGTTCCTTTGTAAACCGCCAATCGGTAACAATTGTGTTTCCTTATTGAACTCAAATTTTTGGTTTACGTCTCTATCCAAATGAATAGCCAAAGTAGGAATTTTGAGCAATGGTCTATCTAAATCTACCAATCTAGCAATGGTTTTGCCTGTTCTTGCGTCCCTGACGAAAACTCTTCCGGCAACGCCCAGATCCTTATCAAACCACGAGTGCCAGATGGCGCCACCATAACATTCCACGCCCACTTGCAAATACTTCTCATTAACCCTCTTGGAAATAGGCTTGATTCTCAACACGGGAGAATCGGTGTGAGCACCCGTAATCGCAATCGGATTGCCAGGTTTCCATTTTCCGCCAATGGCAAACGCAATAATGGAAGAGCTGTTCCTCGTTACAAAGTACTTGCCTTCCCGTGAGACTTGGCCAGCCCATGATTCACGTTCGCTCAGTTCCCTGAAACCCTTCGACACCAAATGCTTTTTAATATTATGAACTGCATGGTAGGGGGAATGCGAGCTGTTCAAGAAATTGACAAACTCCTTTGGATAATCACTCTTGGATGTTTTGTTGGACATGCTTCTCAATTGTATCCTGATCATAGAAAGCCGAGCTTTTATCCCTGCTTTTGCTCGTCTACTTACCACAATTGAACTCTTTTCTTTCCTTCGTTATAGAAAGAAGACCCTTTTTCTCACTCGCGCTTGAAATATTTTTGGTTTCCTTAAGCTATATATGATAAGGCTAGCTACGACGGAATAGCATCATGACGGAATAGCATCATGTAGCTAAAGAGAACTGACATCTTGGAGGTCAGTTCTCTTTTTTTTGAGATAACGCTGGCGGTTGATTGTTAATAGCATCGTTTTCATGGAACAGTACTACAACACGTTATGCTTTAGTAAGACGTCACATGCAATTGCGCGACGTGTATGTCTGTCGCAACGTTTATGCAAATGGAATTGATCCTATGTTGCACAGTAATATGTAAAAATAAGACTTTCTGGCACCTCCAACATGTGTTGATCGGAGGTTTTTAGTGTTCTCTGGTAAAGTTGAAAGGCATTGTGCAAGCACTGCTAGATAAGGAAACTGTGGCTCTTGTTTTTTTGAGGTGTTTAATTCTGAATGCGATCATCTGATCGCCTTATGCAGCACGCAATATATAAGTATTATACGTCGATGGCTTCTTGGAGCTTGTTCCCTCGTTAGTTATGCAATAAATGTATCCAAGAGCAGGCTGTGTAAAAAAGAAGGGAAAATGGTTAACTTGTCAACAGTTTTGATTCATGGCGATGACAAAGACAACAGGGTTACTGATGTGGCGCCCCCAATCAACGTCTCTACAACGTTCCGTTACGATGATGATGACCTGATTCCATGGACAGAGCGTGAAAACCTGGACTTTATGGAAAAGAAGCCCGTCTATTCACGTCTAGCACATCCAAACAGCACCAGGTTAGAGAGTGTCTTTTCAGAGATCCTCGATGGCTATGCCGTCATCTATTCCTCTGGGTTAGCTGCATTCTACGCCGCAATGGTGCATTACAATCCGAAGAAGATTTTCATTGGCCAGAGCTACCATGGCGTTCGTGCAATTACGAACATCTTGGCCCGTAATTATGACGTTAAACAATATCCTCTAGAAGATATCGAAAAATATGCTTCTGAGGGCGACATTGTTCATCTGGAATCTCCTGTAAACCCGTATGGTACATCTTATGATATTGAAAGTTTGGCTCACAGAGCTCATACAAAAGGGGCCCTGTTGATAGTGGATTCCACATTTGCATCTCCGCCATTGCAATACGCATGGAATTTTGGCGCCGATGTCGTCTTATACTCTGCTACCAAGTACTTTGGTGGTCATTCAGATTTATTGAGTGGTGTTCTTGTGGTTAAAGACGAAGCAGTTTCTCGACAACTGAAAGACGACAGAATTTATTTAGGTACAAACGTAGCGAATTTAGAAAGTTTCATGTTGTTACGGTCTCTTAGAACTTACGAAATGAGAATAACCAAGCAATCAGAGAATGCCACGAAACTGGTTAAATTCTTGTCAGATCATCAATCTGAATTTGACAAAGTACTGAAAACGATCTACCACTCATCTCTACAAACTGAAGAGTTTGTCAAAAAGCAACTAGTGGGTGGGTATGGTCCCGTTTTCGCCATCATTTTACACAACAAGGAACAATGTAAACAATTACCTCTCAAGTTAAAATATTTTCATCACGCGACCTCGCTAGGTGGTATTGAGTCCCTTGTGGAGTGGAGAGCAATGACAGATCCATATATCGACCAAACTTTGATAAGAGTCTCTGTGGGCTGTGAATCTGCTGAAGACTTGATTAAGGATTTGTCTTCGGCATTGAAGGAATTACAGGATACTGCTTGAATATACTGTTCATGCGTTTCGAATTTTTTCCCTTGTATAGAGTCGAAAGAAGTCCCAAAAAAAAAAGACTTCCATACACTTATCATACTTATATATGCGATTAGTATTTAGGAATGGTGCGGTCAATATCATCAATGTATTTGAAATAACCTCCCCTTACGTCCCTTACGTTAACGAACCCAAATTCATCCTTCAGCAATCTTGTAGCTACCTGAGAGTCGTTACCATAACGGCAAAGAACCACTATACTACTGTCCTTTCCTACAGTTGGGAGCTTTTCTTGTAGCTTCTTGAGATCACCGTTCATATCTCTTAACCTTTTGATGGGGATGTTGACCGTCTCGGGAAAGTGAGATATGTCATAGTGGTGGGATGGTCTGACGTCAAGGAAGATGTGCTTGGCTGAAAAATCTTCACCCTTGTATAAATTCTGAAATGCATCCACACTCAGTCTTTCATCAGGCTCGCATACGTTATAGTTCCGTGAACCGCAGAACAATTCGTAGTTTATCTCGCCCATTTCGATGGCCTCTTTCGTTATTGTTCGGTTCTTACCGCAGCAGAGGCAACTCTCTTTTCTACCTCTCATTTTAAAAGTACGCAGGCTTTGTTGTGGGAAGCCGGAATATAGCACCAAGAAAGGTTTGAAGTTCTCATTGGTATAGACTCCTAGGATAAGTTTCAGAGTCTCCACGGCCATCATCGTTCCAACTACTCCAATGCATGGGCCTATTACACCACCCTCCTGACAGGAAGTCACTGCGTTTGGGGGTGGAGGTGTCGGATAAAAGCATCTATAACATGGCCCCACGCCATTAAAGTTCAATATAGTTAGCTGGCCCTCTGTTCCTAGCCCGGATGCCGAGATCACTGTTATTCCCAGGTTTACAGCTACATCAGAAACCAAATATCTGGTTAATGGAGAATCAGTGCAGTCCAATACATAATCATATCCTTCGAAAATCGCAAATGCATTGGTTGAATTCAATCTAACGGGATACGTGACAATGCTGACATGTGGGTTCAGTTTTGTAATGGATTGTCTGGCGGACTCGCATTTCAACATGCCGACCCTGCTAGAATCATGAAGCACTTGCCTGTGCAAATTGGAAGTTTCCACTACATCGTTATCTACTATACCGATCTGACCCACACCAGAGCCTGCTAGGTATGGCAAGGCGGGAGACCCCAGACCCCCAGCACCAACTACTAAAACCTTGGTGTTTTTCAGTTTTACTTGACCCACTACGCCGCCTGTTTCCTCGACAATCATTTGCCTCCCGTAGCGTTGGTATTCCTCCAGAGATAATGGGTAATCCTGCTTATTGTCTTTTCTACTGGCCAGCTGCTCCCGCAAACGCGCATTTTCGAGTCTGAGCGCCTCAAGTTCAGATGCTACACCTTCTAGCTCGTTATTGCTCATTATGATAGGTCTCATCCGGCTTCTTGTACGTGCTCCATGCTCTTTGCTTTTGTCACTCATTATTGCATCTGAAGAATATTTCATCATTGGAGAGTCATCGCATCTGTTCGTAACGAGTGATATATACAGGGTGTATATAAGGCAGTATAGTATACACATTATGTTTACTATACAACCTTCTGTTTAACGAAGAAATTCTTAAGGTAGCGCAGCTGGAAGATGCAGGTTCCCACTAGTACGAGAAACTGGAGTGCAGACCACGACATTATCTTGCTATTGGCGGATTCGCTCCGGTTTCTGAATTCCGCCTCCTTACCTCTAATAGTGTCTTGCTCCTTACGAATCGAAGATAACCTTTGAGTCAGCTGCGTCACCCTTCCCTTGAGTGAATTCATGTCCTGCTTTCTTCTGCTGTCGAGAGCTTCGACATTACCAATTTCCAGTTCTATGAATATTCTCAATGGAGAGGACTTCTTGTTGTAAGATGGGGTGAAGCAAACTCTATGTTCCCCTGTGTCCAAGGCAGTGAAAGTGAAATCCCCAGTGTGTGAGTTTTTCTGGTTCAGGACGCGATGGTCATTATCGAACGATTCATCTACGGTTATGCTTATACTGGCTTCCGAGTCCTCTTCAAACAAACCATTCTTTTCCGCATACAAATCCAAATCACCGATCAGTAAGTTCCCCTTCGATAAATGCTCATAAAAACATTTGGTCTCCCCAGATTTAGCGTAAAAATGGACACCTTCCACGCCTTCGGCAAGAGCAAATAAAAGACAAAATCCGTATACTAAAACACACTTCATACCAATCCGCAGACGCTGGGCGATTGCTCTTTTGTCTCAAGTGTTCACCTTGACATCTCTAGAGAGATCTCTATAAGCTATAATTGCTTTGTATATCAAACGGAGAAAAGCGCGAAAAAGCGGGAAGAATAAGCCAGAGAAAATGAAAACGCGTCAGATTTTTGTATTTGGCACTCATCATGTTAGAGAAAGGATAACTAGGATATTTATATACAAGATGGTAAGTTCCGTAGCTTGACCTATCTAATCATTTCCAAAGAAGGCGACGTATTGATTCGTTTCGTCCTCAAAGAAATCCGTGAATGCGCCGGAAGTATAAGAAGCTGGGTCCTCACATTTGCGGACTGGCTTCTCTGTCTTCTCGGAGATCTCCATGTGGTCGTGAAGAAACCTTAAAGGAGGGAACGTGCTGGGTTCTACATCGAGCACAACATTGAGATCACTGAAGAAGATAGTAGAGCTTTTATCAATGGCTGTTGCTAAATCATCAATTATCTCCAGCTCTTGGGCAAACAATGCGCTGGTAACATTTGAGTTACTGGTAAGTTTAGTGATTCGGGATTTCCTGTACTTCAAAAAGCTCCGGAAGAAGTCAACAAATCGAGACCTGGTTTCGGCTGCGTCTTGTCTTTGTTCTCGTTGAAGTTCAGCAATTGCCTCTTCGCTGTTCATATGTCTTTGCAACATGCAACCGCTTTTTGTATCTTTGAAGCGTAACGACCACGCCAAAGGCGGTAAATTAATAAAATCATCACCGTTCAATTCTCTATCCTGAATGAGAGAGCGGTATTTTTCCGCAATCATTGCTGCATGTTCTTTTGTCTCAGGATTAACCAGGCAATGCATCTTGGCGAACATCAAATGACAGGCAGAATCATATGCCCAGCGTGCTATTCTTGCATCTCCCAAGGGTGGAATAAATGGAAGCAAAATTTCATCAAACTTTGGTGTCGTGTCGTTGATAAACCATCTGACCTGGCCATTGTGTTCATGTTTAACTAGTGAGACTACAGGGTTTACATGTAGCCATTTGTAAAAGGTCCTCAACTCTGCATTTAAATCTAGCCCGTTGTAATCTCTTAAAAAGCTTCTGTCTAATGATACGGTCCAAAATTGTGGATAACCCTTGAAATCTGGAGCGAATCCATACGTTAGTAACATCGAGAATAAATTATCTGTGGGCGTGTAACTGATGAAGACTTCTACGGAGTTTGCACCCCTCTCTTGAACCACATCTGCATTAAGTAGGAGTAAAACATCATTATTTGCAGGGTCGATATCGAAATAGGCATTTTTTCGAGTATTTTCGTGATTGGCAAAATCTAAAACAGGAACTAAAGTGGAATGAACGGTGAATTCTTGCCCTTTGGTGCCAGATTTTTCCGGTATCTCTAGACAACGTGAGATTATCGCTGAGTAAAGGTGTTTGATATCATTTACATTCAGAAGGTTTAGAAAAAGGTCTTTGAATAACTTCAATGTTTCTTGAAGCCCAAAAATTTGAGGATAATGGCCGTAATCTGTAGCTAAGTCTTCAATGGTGTCCATAGCAGTTTCTACGTCACTGTTCATCAAAATATTCTTCAAATAGTACTTGATACTACCAGGTATCTCATAACTGTTGAAAATAGATTGGAATATCATGAAGTAGATGATGAGCAAATTTGTTTCTGTCAGAAATCTGCTGAAACCGGGATATTCCATTATTTCACGAAGAGCCGTCTTAATCTTGTTGTTAGTTCTTTGAAATTGTTCTTTTGAAGTAAACTCGTCCTCATCTCCTAAGAGGGCCAACAGTGTGTTGATATCAAACGTGAAAAGTTTAGGGATTCGTAACAATTGGACTGTTCCATTGTTTACTTCCTCACCGCTGAATTTTGTAGGATCGATGAAAAGCCCATATCCACTCTTAGGGTCATCGACGGTAGATGATTTCAATGAGAGGCCTTTGTGAAAGAAAATAGCCTTGGAATTCAAATAAAAACGGAAAGCTTTCTCCATTTTCAGGTCCTTTTTTGCTGGGTTTCAGCCTCCCAAAAATGGTAAAGAGAATACATTATGTTGTTGATCGCTTTTTCTTCAAACTATTCAAAATTCCAAACAGCAAGTCCCCTGTTAGAATACAACGTGTAAAAATAGTTGATAAAAGTATCGCTGAGAAGATCTCTACAAGTTCGTCTACATATAGATATATATTGTTCAGAAATACACATAAAGAAAAAAAAAGGATCAATAAAAAGCGGTAAGGGATTATACGTTAGGTAATGTAAACACAGCAGTTTCGTCAAATTGTGTGGAATTGATAAAATAGGAAACCTTCCACTTGACTTTTAAAGTCTTTGAAGGGTTAGCTGAGGCATTTTCAATGGTTCCCTCTTGTGTAATACCATCTTCAGCGTTGGCAATCATGAAATTACCTGATTGTGGTTGCAATTTCAAGGCCATTGACTTTGGCACTGCTAATAGAAAAACCAAATTAGAAATCGATGACGAACTCAAGTTTGAGAAAAAAGATTTTATCCTTATAACCGAGTCGGACTCTCTAGAAATTGTGAACTCAATCTTCAAGTTAGAGGACTGGCTAACTAGGGTTCTTGCAGGCGTCATAGTCGTGCTTGATGTTGTGCTTAATCCGGATAAAAAGTCGAATCCATTGCCATTTAATGCTTGGCCATTAGTTGGTTGTTGAGGGCTTGCAAGTCCCAAAAGGTCTAAAGTATTATTGGAGCTGTTGGTAGTGGTAATTGGAGGCGCAGGCTGAGAGGACCCCAACACAATATCACCACCGAGACCAAAGGATGTTTGGGCAGCACTTGGAGTATTTGAGATGGATAGGTCTGTTAAATCGCATAATAAGTCATTAGCAGAACTTTCTGCTCCCGCTGAGGTACCTGCACCATTAGTATTGTTAACTTGAGAAGGTGTTTCATCCAGGTCATTGAAATCAATTAGGTTAATTTCATTAGTTAGAGCGCCAGAAGACTGCTGTAATGGAGCAGAAACGTGGTTTGGATGTATTTGTGAGGCTGCGTTGGAGTCACCATTTTTCAGTAGACTGAATTTTTCCAATAATTGATTAACTGTATCGTTAAACTTCAGTAGATCTTGCACCAAAGTATCATCCTCCTGTTCCTCCTCAATAATCTTTTGGAATTTTGGTTGAGCTACTCTCAGTGCACTATGAAGTTCTTGAGTAGTCTCGTTATCCCAATTCTGTGAATCTTTTGATTCAAGCATTTCATTCAATAGATCTGCCTTACGCTTCAATTTGTTTAATTCACTAGAGATGGCTTGTTTAGCTTGTATGGCATTGTCTTCTTTGAAGCCTGCCATGATTTTCATCAATTTGTTAGCTTCCCTCAAATCTTCAGGTTTACCACGTCTAATCAATTCCTCCAGTTTTGCAGCTTGGGCGATTTCTTGTTCTTTCTGAATTTCACTAGCGGTCTTCAATCGGTTGCTAGGTTT
Source organism: Saccharomyces kudriavzevii IFO 1802 (assembly GCF_947243775.1). Taxonomy (NCBI): domain Eukaryota; kingdom Fungi; phylum Ascomycota; class Saccharomycetes; order Saccharomycetales; family Saccharomycetaceae; genus Saccharomyces; species Saccharomyces kudriavzevii. The sequence goes on along the minus strand of NC_079279.1, from coordinate 306,795 downwards.
CAAAACCGCCAAATCGGACTCACTTATCTTAGGGAATGCATAACCCTTGTATTTTAATAAGCGGTGCATATCTCTGATATAACTCATATCATTTTTGTAGCTTGAGTGCTTACAAATCGTTTGGTACCATTCTTCGAGAGCTGTCAAAATTAATCTCTGAATCTTGGAATAACGCAATGGTGGATGGCCTGGAAATCTCTTGACTAATTCATTCAAGAATTCCTTTCTAGAAATCTGCAAGTGGAATGGATATCCACAATTCTTGACAAGCACGTCTAACAAAGATAACGCGAATATTGCCACGTGCGATTCCCTATTGTTAATCAATTTGGCAAGCGCAATGGCAGCATCTCTGGGAGCAGCACCTTGTTTTTCGTTGATATAATCAGCAACGTCGAGATTCAACGCCAAATCTGGTTCAGCCAGAGACATTCTGCAGGCCCTTTGAATCTTCCTCAAAAGGGAATTGCCCATGGCCTGAGGTTTCCTGACGGGCGCTTCGGACAGGTATATACTATGCGAATGTGGGTGTGACATGGCGCGGTACCAGGATTAGCAATCACAACTACCAGTTATGGACGGTTCTTCTTTGTTTATAGAGATTTATCTTATGGTAATTTTCTCTTTTTTAGCAATCGTGATTATAAAAAAAAACAAGGCGCTGAAAAACCGAAGAATCTGAAATTTTTCTCGAGATCACCGTTGTTTGTTTTGACTGGACAGAGGCATGAAATAGTGTAGCAACACATAGTATTGTGATCTGAAGAGTGTAAATACCGACCTTTATTGTGTATATCAAAGAATGAGTGCTGCTACTGCCACCGCTATCGCTGCTCCTCCTCCCGTTGGGATCTCCAATCTCCCTAACCAACGCTACAAAATTGTTAATGAAGAAGGTGGCATATTCACCGTTATGCTATGTGGTGAAAGTGGATTGGGTAAAACCACATTTATCAATACATTATTTCAAACGGTTTTGAAAAGAGCAGATGGCCAACAACACCGTCAAGAGCCCATCAGAAAGACTGTGGAGATTGATATCACGAGAGCTTTGCTAGAAGAAAAACATTTCGAGCTACGCGTTAACGTCGTTGATACTCCAGGTTTCGGGGATAACGTGAATAATAACAAAGCTTGGCAACCATTGGTGGATTTCATTGATGACCAGCATGATTCTTACATGCGTCAAGAACAGCAGCCATATCGTACCAAAAAATTTGACTTAAGGGTCCATGCCGTTCTTTACTTTATCAGGCCCACTGGACACGGTTTAAAACCAATTGATATCGAGACAATGAAAAGGCTGTCTACCAGAGCCAATTTGATTCCAGTTATTGCTAAATCTGATACTTTGACCGCTCAAGAATTGCAACAATTTAAGTCTAGGATTAGACAGGTAATAGAGGCACAAGAAATTCGTATTTTTACACCTCCGTTGGACGTTGACTCCAAAGAAGATGCGAAAAGTGGTGTTAACCCAGATTCGGCAGCAATCGAACATGCAAGACAATTGATAGAAGCAATGCCATTTGCCATAGTGGGGTCTGAAAAAAAATTCGACAATGGGCAAGGTACTCAAGTTGTCGCTAGAAAGTATCCATGGGGGCTTGTAGAAATTGAAAATGATTCTCATTGTGATTTTCGTAAGCTAAGAGCCTTGTTGCTAAGAACTTATTTACTAGATCTGATCTCAACTACTCAAGAGATGCATTACGAAACATACAGAAGATTAAGACTGGAGGGTCATGAAAATACCGGAGATGGAAAGGAAGATTTCACGCTTCCAGCAATCGCACCAGCAAGAAAATTATCACACAATCCCAAATACAAAGAAGAAGAAAATGCATTGAAGAAGTATTTTACAGACCAAGTTAAAGCCGAAGAGCAAAGATTCAGACAATGGGAGCAGAATATTGTCAATGAAAGAATTAGATTGAATGGTGATTTAGAGGAAATTCAAGGTAAAGTTAAAAAACTGGAAGAACAGGTTAAAAGTTTACAGTTGAAAAAGTCACATTTAAAATGATGACGAATTAATGTTTACTTTCTTTCATCAAATTCAGTCTTTATTCTTTTGTCTCCTCTTTGCCGTAACAATACACACACACACACATATATACATGTATCCTGAAAAAAATTCAATTATCACACTAGAAATGAACTACATAACCATAACTCAAATAGTAAAAATAAGAAGGAGTGTCTTATTAAAATAAAGATGGGCCTATGTTCTATTCTTGAGCGCTCAAGTACCGTTCTGCATCCAAAGCAGCAATACATCCAGAACCAGCAGAAGTTACTGCCTGTCTATACCTAGAGTCTTGAACGTCTCCTGCCGCAAAAAAACCTGGCACTGAGGTCAGAGACGAGCCAGACACAGTTTTAATGTACCCTGTTTCCTGTTCGTCTACTTGTCCTTTAACTATATCTGTGGCAGGAGTATGACCTATTGCATAAAATAGTCCGTTCACTTCTAAATCATTCTCCACATCAGTTTTGGTATTCTTGATTCTCAGCATATCCAATAGCTTACCATCACCCTTAGCTTCCAATGCGACTGTGTTAAACAACACAATGATGTTCGCATTTTTCTCGATTCGTCTCTGCATTATTACGGAGGCACGAAAATGATTCTTCCTTACCAATATATATATCTTCGATCCATACTTTGTTAAAAATTCAGCCTCTTCGCACGCAGAATCCCCCCCGCCAATGACGGCCAAAGGCTTGTTTCTAAAGATTGGAACAGCACCATCGCATACAGCACAAGCAGAGATACCCTTTTGCCAGTATATTTCCTCCCCTGGTAAGTGCATTCTCTTGGCAGAGGCACCAGTGGCCAAAATTATAGCGTCCGTGGTTACGGGGACTTTATCTTCATTAAATTCAGTCCATAACTTGAATGGCTTCGAAGATAAATCGATTTTAGAGATGGTCTCTGTGATTATGTTAGTGCCAAACTTGACAGATTGTTGCCTCATTCTTTCCATCAGCTCACTGCCACTCAACGCCTCCGGAAATCCCGGGAAATTCTCGATTTCCGTGGTTGTCGTCAGTTGGCCACCAGCAGCAATACCGTTGGCCATCATTCCTTCGTATAATGTCGGTTTCATCTCTGCTCTTGACAAATATATGGCTGCGGTGTGAGCAGCTGGACCAGAGCCTATGATTGTGACCTTGTGATGAACCATCCTTAACTGCACACGTATGCTTGACTCAAGCGAATGCTTCCTTAAAGGTGCTATATGTCTTATCATGGTTTACTTAAGTTGTGAATTATGGAGCCCGTCTTTTGCTTCCCTTAAGTACTCGATGATCCCTTAAAAAGTTTTCATTGCGGTAAGTGCAATAATGCATTCTTTACTAATCACTAATTGACAACGCGCCCGAATTAAACATGCTCTCCAGTGATCGACGAGAATGGCAGCGCGTTAGATAGAGAACAGATGGGTTATGCAAGTATTTTCGAGGGCTCTAGGAACTGGATGAGTATATCCTTGGCAATCTCTACCAGCCCGCTGTTGAGAATGACGTGGTTGAGAAAGTATTCGAGCCCTCTTTGTCTTTTGGCTAGCCAATCTTTGTTTAGGTTTACTTGTTGGTACTTCCAAGTGCTGTACCACTGAACAGAGGGAGGCAGGTGGGGAATCTGTAGAAAGTGCAGTTTTTCGGGCTTAGCTGTCTGTATTCTCGTTAGTAAATTTTCCCGTAGTTTGACGAAGTCTGAGTATCGTCTATAGGTTTGGATTTTATAGCTTTCTTTTTGGGCAGAGAAAACTGTCAAGTTGGGTTCAAGAAAAACGGTAATCCTCCAAACAGCAAACTTCGTTCCGTGGTCTCCATTGATTATAGTGCAATCACTGACGTGGGCCTTTTGAAAACTGAAGTTTGCATTGATAGAGCTGCCCCGTCTAGGTCTTGTTCTGATAATTGAGGTGCCCCAATCGCTCCCGTTGCTATTGCTACCGTTGCTATTTGACGTGCTGGTAGGCTCTTCATTCTCTTGTTGTGAGTCAACTTCGAATTCCGGCTCTGTAGTGTCTTCGTCAAGTAGTTGGATGGGTTCAGGAGGCAAAATGGATATCTTGTCATTCATGTCTCACTGTCGTTATAGTTAGAATAGCAGTTGTGTGAATATATTTGAAGCTGTCCAGTTTTTCAAAGGCCGTTGCGACTCCTCTGCTTTGGTATGCCTTTTTCTGTGTCATTCACTCATCGCTTCCTTCTCTTCCTTTTTAATATCAATTGCGGTTGGGCTTTGTTAAAAAATGGCCAAATTGTCAAAAATACCAGAGGAAGTAAAGTGCGTGGACGGCGCCATAAGAGGACATAGCACATTCAACGATTCATTCAAAATCGTAGTACTTATTAAAATATGTATAAACTAATGAGAAGTAAGGTATGTATGTCCATGTCGTCGCTGGACATGAATTCTACTAATCAGGCAAAAGTTGGGAATTTACCATCCAACCAAGTCCATGGGTCATTAAACCTGATGTTGGCATTTAAAGCTGAAATCTTCTTCAGTTCTTGCTCTGTTAAAGAGAACTTCTTTTCTATTTCCAAATTTCCAAGTAGTCTTTCCTTTTTGGAAGATTTTGGTATGACGGCAATACCTCTTTGGGTCGCCCACCTCAATAGCACTTGGGAGGTGGTGCTACCTGTGTGGTTTTCTGAGACCTTCTTGATTACGTCGTTTTCAAACAACGTTTGCGTGGCCTTTGCCAATTGAAGGTCCATCTCAATGAATGATTGAGGGCCAAAGGAGGAATAAGCAACGACCTGGATGTCATGTAACTTGCAAAATTCCACCAAATGTTCTTGAGTCAAGTAAGGATGGTGTTCAATTTGTAAAGCTACAGGCTTGATTCTGCAACCGCGTAACAAGTCTTGAACCAAGCTCCCCTGGAAGTTGGAAATACCGATAGATTTGATCAGACCTTCATCAACGCATTTCTCCAAAGCGCGGTAAGTATCAATGATTGGAACATGAGCTTCGGTGATGTGGCCCTTCTCCTCGTCCTCTGTACCCGTGTAGAACCCCGGTGGGTACTTCTCTTCAAAAGGAATGTATTTGAAGGCAATCGGAAAATGAATATAATACAGATCTAAGTAATCAAGTCCCATATCGCTCAATGTTTTTTTCAAAGCCAATTTGACGTGATCAGGATGATGGAAATTGTTCCATAATTTGGAAACGACAAATACATCCTTCCTAGTGACAAGACCTTCATAAATGGCTTTTCTGATACCTTCGCCGACTTCCTTTTCGTTGCCGTAGTCACAAGCACCATCGAATAAACGGTAGCCCAATTTGATAGCTTCGTAGATTTGATTAGCACAAGCATTTTTGTCGATCTTCCAACATCCAAGGCCGACCAGAGGCATTTTCAAGCCATTGTTCAAAGTAACTAATGAAGACATTTTTAGATTATTCCGGTTTACTTTGCGGTATATATGGCAGTATCTGCTTACTTATCTTAATGCAACCTCTCGTCAATTTCTAGGTTTCCACCATTTATATACTTCATTGAACCCAGGAGCGATTTACTTGATGGCCCCCTAGGAGAGATATCTCGAGGTTTTTTTTTCCTTAAAAATTCTTCCCCGAATGGCTTTTCCTTCTTATGACGTATATGTATGTACTCATAGCAACGATTAAAAAAACAAGTGTAAAACTTAGACTTACGTTGATAAAATAGTGGGAAAATAATACATAACGGTGGCTGTGAAGAAGTAAATATATGCTAAGGAGCTTGCTTTGCCCCTTCCTTTGATCTTCTTCGTTTTCGTATGTAGGCGGAATGAAGATACAAATTTGTTGGGCAATATCAAAATTTCTTGTAATAATGCGCCCATTTCTTGATAAACATGTCGTTTACGGAATCCGTGTCTACGAATTCATCATTAATGAATACGGGAATGCAGAATCTCTGATCAGTGACGTTACAAAGACTCTTTAAATCACTAAATCCAAAATGATAGTTTATCAACACATTTAATGCTAATGATATTAGAATCTTGTAGTTTGTCACCACTTTCTTAGAGCGATAATATTCCCAGTTTCTGTTGGCAAACTCTTTTTCATTGATTGGGCTATTTTTATAACTTTGAGAATTGTTCACTACTATAATATCCATGATCCACACGAAAAGCTTATGCTCAATGCGTTCGAGGATATTCCACCAGGTTGCAGAGTTGATACATTCTGTATTTAATTCGCCCTTGAATTCTTCGTTTTGCGATAAATATCCAGCAACGACGCCCTTTCGTTCCAAAACCTTAGTATCAAATTTTTCTTTACAAAGGTCGTTAAAGCATGTCATTTGCACCAAATTAACAATGTTCCAAACCTCTTTTAGTCCTAAGTTTTGAAAAGAATCACTGACCAAGAAATGATGGAATAGGAGCTCATCGCCGGTAATTATGCCCTGTGATGAGATGGATTTTAGTTTCAACATCAACATCAAATTCGGTGATATGTCATGCAGGCCATTTACTTTTCGCCTTAAACTCGTGTCGATAATTTGCGCTATTTCAATTTCTTTGTTTTTAGGGAAATCTCCCATTTTTGATAAAAGTTCTTGTAGCTCATCAAATGATTGAATATAGTTTTTCGTGATAAATTTGGCCTTACTTTCTAGGATTTCACTGTATATTGTTGATCTAGTTTCATCACTAAATGGAGTTTCCCAAACCATTTTGCTTAAGCTTTGTAAAGATGAATTTCTTGTTATATCTCTGTCTAACAATAGCACATATTTTTGCCTATTCGTTTCGTTTCTGATCAATTTC